>NC_091858.1:4870127-5170127 GCF_037783145.1 Equus przewalskii
TGACTGGAGTGAGGTGATACCTCATTGTAGTTTTGATTTGCATTTCCCTGATAGCTAATGATGTTGAGCATCTTTTCATATGCCTGTTGGCCATCCATATATCTTCTTTGGAGAAATCTCTGTTCAGATCTTTTGTCATTTTTTAATTGGGTTGTTGTTTTTTTTGTTGTTGAGCTTTATGAGTTCTTTGTATATTTTGGATATTAACCCCTTATTTGATATATGGTTTGCAAATAACTGTTAGGTCAAATATTTTCTTGATAAATATGCACTGAAGTGATTTAGGAAAAGCATGAAAAAAAGAATTTTTTTCAAAATAGTCTAGCTTTATCCATTTTTCTGTTTCCCTTTACAAGTTGAGAAAAAATCATTATTTGATTTTGTGTATAAATAGAGCATGTAATGAATGCAAGCACAAGTATTCAGTGGACGGACAACTTAAGAATTGTCTGGTAAAAAATTCTTGCAAAGCTGAAATTATGCCAGTCACCAACCTGCATATTAAGCCATAAAATGAAAGTTCCTTCCAGGTTAATTCCATTGCCTTTCCATGTGTGAACTCTATGTTGAGGGGGGAAGATTTTATTTGGTCTCCTTAGCCACAGATTTTTCTAAGAAGTCAAATTATACACGATGGAATATACAAACAATGGGAAAATAAAGGGGTTTTTACAGGCTCACTTCATAGTTGTGATTTTTTTTTTTGACCTGATACTCAGACTGTTAATCCATACTAAGGGATTAAAACACATACATACATACACTTCATGTTTAGGTTTTTATTTAATTTCCTTAATCAAAGAGTTTTCTAAGAAACTTAACTACAATAGAATTGCTTTAGATTTTTTTTCTTTTTTACATTATCTACGAGTGTGCATCTATGTGTATTTGTGTATGTGTATATGTATATTTGACCTGAAACTTAAAAGAGAAATTCGGCAGTAGATATGGATAAAACAGGCAACTGTCTGCTGCTAAACATACTGTGACTTTCCGTTTTTTTCTTTCGCTACAGTAATTCAGCCATTGTACTGGAAAGCTGTCAGGTGCACTATTAACACTGCCAGGAACTTCACCAACAAGTGGTCTGTTTCCAGAGGAGAAAGGGTTCTTTATAACCCTTATGTTACCCAGGATATGTTTAGAAAGTCAAATTTTTGGAGAATAAAGCCCACGTGGCCAGAAGCGCAGGCTCCAGTGTGCTTCCCGTGTGCAGAGGGCCGTGATTGGGCGCCCCTGGGGCTGCAACCGGGCGTCCAGTCCGCAGAGGTGGGCCCCCGGCCCCCCACCCCCACCGCCCTTTCCCTCCAGCCGCCTCCCCAGCGCGCGAACAGCCAACCGCTATCGCTGCGGCCAGGCTGGCAGGCCACACAATGCTGTCTCTCTTCCTGATCCTCTCAGGCCTGGGCCGCTTGACCACCGCGGTTCATGGTAAGTGAAGGACCCTGATGCTAGGAGGACCGCCTGTCTCAGAGCCCCTTTGAGTGGCGGGCGTCGCCCTCCTTACTCCGAAACCCCAGGCCAGGCTGGGGAGAGCCCAGTGTCCTGTCAGAGCCCGCCTAGTTTCAGGGTCCTGCCGGGCCTGGTGTTTGGAGGGTTCAGAGCAGGACTGGGACAGCTGTCCCTCACTTACCTGACCCTGCGCTTGCAGGACAGGGCACCCATCTCCTGGGGAGGTGGGAAAGGAGAGAGCCTGGATAGGGTCCTGAGGCCAGCCTTCTTCACCCACTCAGGGCTGAGGTCAACAAGCCCCATGGTGTCTCTGGAGGGTCTTGGGGTAATACTGCCACCTCTAGAGGAGGCTCTTCCTGGAATCCTACAAAGTATGATTTTGTGGTGTGTGTGTGTGTGTGTGTTGGGGCTTGAAAGTTCCAAGAGTGATGTGATATGAGAGGACAAGTGAGGACCAAGGATGCTGCCATGCACTGAGGATGCTCACGCATGTTTTCCTTACTGCAGATTCTGAAACACCACTTATACAAATTACCGTGCCACGGAAGATTGGGACAAACAGCAGTGATGACGCTGTTTCAGGAAACCATGTAATTAAGAAATCACTTTTTTTTAAATGAGTGTTTTATTATTATTAGACTACATGACCCAAAGCCATTCGTGCCTAGTCCTCTTTGAAATTTTGTGTTCTAATTACTGTGTTAAAGAACTGTTTTGTCTGAACGACAGCAAGTGTTTTGAATTTTTTTAATATCTCAAGTAACATATGAACATTATGAAACTATTTTAAAATGCAGACTCAAGAAAAAACGCCCCAAACTCCTATCACAGAAAATAACTTATACAGTCTACTGGACTTTTTTCTAGAAAATATGTACCTTTAAATATCTGTTCTATGTAAGTAAGGTCATACTAATATTTATCTTGTAATAGGATTTTCAAATAACACTATATATAAAGACTATCTTCTTGCCTATATTTACATATATATGCATATGTAAATCTTTGTAAAAATGGAAGTGATGTTATTTTTAGCCTGATTAAAATAATAACACATGTACATTGTAAAATTAAATCCAGATAGCACAGAGAGTTGTTAGGAAAGTGTTTGTCCATCCACATCATTTTTAAAAGGTAGTAAATTTGAACTAAATGAAATTTTAGAGACGTGCATACACACACTTTTTTTAATGATAATATATGAGTTATAATTGGCCTTTTCATTTATTTATAAAGTTAGAACTTACATTTATAATAAGAAATATAGCTCCCATTATTTTTCATAACTGCGTGATATCTCATTATATGGGTATAGCATCATATAGTTTATCAACTTTTCCACATGCAGATAGTTTCATAAGCCTTCTTGGATGGTCATCTCAATAAGCTCAACAGGCAAGCCATTTTAAAAATTTTTGGTAAATATTGCAAAATGTCTACCAGAAAAGTTGCATTGATTTTGACTCCCATAACCAAGAGTAATGATTCATATCTTCTTGAGGCCTCTCCACACTTGGTCCAGTCTTCTCTTCTCACTCTTGTGAGCGTGGTAATGAATGATTCACTTTCAACAGGTAGTTTTTGATTGTCTTAACAAGATATGGCTTTATATAGACTATTTGAATCATTTTTTTTCTTGTTAATTTCTTAGTGATTTTGACTTCTCCTTTTATATGAATTAGCAGTTTGGGTTAGGAAACTTTGTTTTCAAGAAGGAAGAAGTGGGGGCTGGCCAGTGGCTCAGCAGTTAAGTGCACACGTTCCGCTTCTCAGTGGCCCGGGTTCGCCAGCCGGATCCCGGGTGCGGACATGGCACCACTTGGCACACCATGCTGTGGCAGGCGTCCCACGTATAAAGTAGAGGAAGATGGGCACGGATGTTAGCTCAGGGCCAGGCTTCCTCAGCAAAAAGAGGAGGACTGGCAGGAGTTAGCTCAGGGCTAGTCTTCCTCCAAAAAAAGAAAAGGAGAAGTGTTGATGTAAAGACCCACAGGGATCTGATAGGAATCCAAGGATTGGAACCGCAGAAGCAAGGTCTGAAAGGAATGCTGAATTGCCAACTGAAAAACTATTAGACACTAAGGCAGCTTGTATAGACTGAGTGGTCTGTCTGACTGTCTCACTTTATGGCACCTAAAAAATCCAGTGATTGTGTGTTCATGAAAACTATTATAGCAAAAACATAAATATCTAGAGAGGTTAAAATGTTTAGGAGAGTATAACATATATTGAGAAAATGCTAACCAACAGGAAACGTTAGTATCCATGATAATGGATAATGAAAAAGACCCCAGCATTTAGTACACATATACATACACACACATACATTATGAGGGATAAGCATCATTACTTAATAAAATATTCAGTTCACTAGGAACATGTAACAATTCTAAATTTGTATGAATTTAGTAAGATGCCCTCAGCACATATAAAAACTGATGGCATTAGGGGGAGAAATTTTCAGATCCATTTTCATAGATCTTAAAATGGTTTTCTCAAATGTTGGTTGAAAAATCATTTCATATGAAAAGTATTCATAAACATAAAGACATTTTGAACAAGAAAAATAAGTATTTTATTCAATGCATATATAGAGAAGTGAACCCAACCAAGTGAATGTCTTGTTTTCCGCTTTCTGCTGTTTGTTAGGATTCACTAGACTCCTCAAAGAATCCCACATGAGGCTTTTATTTAATGACAGAGCACGTGGTGCCGCAAGAGAAAGAGAATTCAGGCAAATATGTATCAGGAATCCAAGAAACATCCACAGCGACCTCCCCGTGAACCCAGTCTCTGTGCTCCTGGAACATGCTGAGGCTCTAGCATGAAATAACAAGACCTATGGGAGGAATTTTGGCTTTGGGAGAACTCCTTAAAAAGCTTTCAGTGACCCTTTAAGTAGCCACACCAACCTCATCAAAGCAGTTAGGGAACACTAAAGAAGCTAACCTTGGCCGGGGCGGCGCGGTGTGGGGGGGAGGGGGCAGGCAGCGGGGAGTTTGAACCCTAAACAGTACATTACGTTGTAACTCTCACTGTTCTTGCCTTAGCTAAGTGTCAGAAACATTCAGATTTGTAGGCATCCCCAGAAATAAAGATAGAGCTTTTCCAGTCAAGCTGTAATTCAGCTCTGTCTCACAGTAAATAATGCACATTATTCTCAAGAATATACAGAACATTCAACAAATTTGACCACGGCAGAGGAAAGAAAATTAAAAATCAAATACTAATAGTACAAAATTCATTATGTGGTAACAAATCAGGTAAGTTAAAACCTAAAGAAAAGACTGAAAAATGTATTTGGATATTTAAAAATACACTTCCACATGATTCATGGGTTGAAGAAGAAACCATAAATCATAATAAATGTTGGACAAGAATGAGGAAATTACAAACTAAAATTTGAGTCATGCGCTGAAGATGGTATAGGGTCATAATTAATAACTACAGATACTTAAGCAAAAAAAATTCTGAAAATTAAAGTCAGAAAAATAATTATAATCTTAAAATTTTTAAAGGTATTACTTAAATTTAGAAGTAGAATTAATGAAAGAGAAAATTAAGCTAAAGTAGCCTGGGTTCACATCAAAAGTGGATTTTGGAAAATATAAAACAGGTATTTTGGTGAGATAAACTAAGGAAAATGAAAAGGAGAAGAAAAGTATATAATATTAGAAATGAGAAATATACAAAGGAGTAAATAAAAATATGAAAAAGTGTATGCTTATAAATTGTAATTTAAACAAAATAAATTCATAAAAGTATAAAAAACCTGACATAAGATGAAATAAACAGCATTGATACTCCTACCATGTTAAGAAAGTGAAACATTATTTAAATCCTATGCCCCTCCTTCCAATTAAAATCTATACTGATTCTTAAAAACATGTGTAATTATATCAAAAATCACAAATCTGAAAATTATTTTGCGTGTCTAAACGCTTGTGTACCCTCGTTCAATCGGATCCCTCAGAAAGTCCCCTTGTGCCTTTTTCAGACATAACCAGCAACTTCACTATTTTGTTTTGAACTTCACATGAAAGGGATCATCAGGTAGTACTCTTTTTTGTGCCTGGCTTCTTTCATTCAACATGCTATTTTTGAGATTCATCCACATAGATTCATGTATGAATTAGTTCATAAATTTTATAGTCGTGTAATATACTAGAATTATTAACCTGTTAGTGGACATTGTCTCCAGTTTGTAAACATTATGAATAAATCTGCTATAAAGAAACAAGTATCTTGTTGATATTGCTTTCATGTGGGTATTTCAAGTAGTGAAATACTGCTTTATAGAGTAGGTGCACATTTAATTTACAGAAATCTAGTAAATAGTTTCCTAAAATAGTTTCCTATTTTATTTGTCCACTGTCCACTATTTTCTTCATGTCCACCAGCAGTGAATGGGAATTTCACTTGTTCCATAGCCTCACTAACACGTGGCATTCTCAATCCTTTGTTGTTTACAATTTTGTTACTGTGATTCCTTTTTCTCTATCATTTTTTTGAGGAAGATTTAGCCCTGAGCTAACATCCGGCGCCAATCCTCCTCATTTTGCTGAGGGAGATTGGCCCTGAGCTAACATCTGTGCCCATCTTTCTCTACTTTTTATATGTGGGACACTTGCCACAGCATGGCTTGACAAGCAGTGTGTAGGTCTGCACCCAGGATCTGAACCAGCAAACCCAGGGTCACCAAAGCGGAACATGTGAACTTAACTGCTGTGCCTCTGAATCGGTCCCTTTATCCTTTTTGGTTTATTTGGCATCCCATGGTGAATATTGATGATGAGTGACTTGTATAATGTTGATGGGCCAATTGGATATGAAGTGCAAATATTCTTTAGGAATTGTCTTTTAACCTTCTTAATAGTGTCTTTAGATGAACAACAGTTTTTAATTTTGATGGTGTCCAATTAATAAAATATTTATTTATGGCTATTCTATCTTTTTTCTTTTATAATTACCTTTTTTTTTCTTCTGGGAAAGATTTACCCTGAACTAGCATCTGTTGCCAATCTTCCTCTCTCTTTTTCTTTCCCTTCCCCAAAGCCCCAATACATAGTTGTATATTCTAGTTGTAAGTCCTTCTAGTTCTTCTATGTGAGCCACCACCACAGCATGGCTACTGACACAAGTAGTGTGGTTCTGTGCCTGGGAACCCAACCCGGGCTGCCGAAGAGGAGTACACCAAATGTTAACCACTAGGCCGTCAGGGCTGGCTCTATTCTTTTTATCTTTTATTTAAGAATTATTTGCTGACACAAGGTCATGGAAATATTCTCTTATATTTTCTTCCAGAAAATTCATAGTTTTAGTTTTGGTATTTATGTCTGTGATCATTTCTGAATGTTTTTATGATATGAGGTAGGGGTCAAGGGTCAATATGTATTAAGTCCATTTATTTGAAATGCCATCCTTTTCCCATTAGTTTAAATGGGAGCCTCCATTGAAAAAAAATTACTTTTTGTGGATTTATTATAGACTCAGTTCTTTCCAGGTGATATAATTGTTTTTCATAAATGGCACACTATCTTAATTACTATAGCTTTATAGTAAGTCTTGAAATTTAGTGCTTAAAGTCTCTCCTTTTTGCTTTTCTTCAGTATTATCTTGTCTATTATAGGTCATTTGACATTATATATAAAATTGAACATTATCTTGCTAAATGTTACAGATAAGCTATTGGATAACATTCAATCTACAAATCAACTTTGACTGGAATGAAATCTTAACAATGTTGAGATATCCAATTCATTAAATTGGTATATCTGTACCATTTATTTATGTCTTATTTAATTTTTCTCTGCCATATTTTGTAGTTTTTATGTGTAGGCCCTACATATCTTTTTATGTTTTCTGGTGCTCTTGTAAATGGTATTTATAAAGTTTATTGTTCCAATTGTGTATCTCTCATTTTATAGAAATACAATATATTTTTCTGCATTTAACTATACATATCAATTTTGCAAATAATAAATCACTAGGATTAATAATAGTTTTCTGCTATTTCCTTTGGCTTTTCTAGGTATTGCATTCATATCATTTGCAGACAAGGACAGTTTTCTTTTTTCCAATCTTTTTGCTTTTTTTTGGTATGATCTAGGAATCCCATATGATGTTGAATGGCAGGTAATAGTTCATCTAGTTTATTCATGCTTTTTGTTTGTTTATTTTGTTTTTACTGTAGGAAGAAACTTTCAATGTTTCAAAAATAAGTATGATGTTGGCTGTACGTTTCATAAATGACCTTTATTAGTCTGTGAAAGTTTTTTTTAATTTTAGATGTATATATAGCTATATAAATATATATCTTCAGATCTGTCTAGCTAGCTGCAGAAATATATATGTATGTTTGTCTGTGTGTGTATGTATATATACATTTCCTGTCAGTGCAGTGAATCAGCCTTTCATTCTTGAGATAAAGCCCATTTTGTCATAATATGTTTTGTATTTGTTGGATTTACTTTGCTAATATTTTGTTTAGGGTTTTGAAATTATGATCATGAGAAGTGTTTTACTTCCTTCGAATATAGTTGTCTTGTTGCAATATCTGAATTATGCTGCCTCATAAAATTAGTTGGAAAGTGTTCTAACTTTCTATATTTTACAAATTTCTGTAAAGTTAGTATTTTTTCTTTATTCAAATGTTTAGTACAATTCTCCATTGCAACCCTTTGGACCTAGAGATTCCTGTATTAGAAGATTTTCAATTACAAATTCAGATTCTTGATATAATTGGATTTAAACATATCAAATTTTTACTATCTCTGTTTGAACCTTGTTTCTGTTACTTTTTTTTGTTCTTTCTGTGTTTTCTTTTTCATTAATCCAATCTATCTTGTAAATTGTATTTTAACTATTTTTCAATTAAAGAGCTTGTTTCCTATTAGTAGGAGTGGAGAATGGTGTTTAGAATCCAATCACTGTATGCTAGGTGTGCTAATCCCTACTGGAGTGTCACTGCTTATGTAGTGGTCACATGCCCAAGCCAGAAAATATGTGTGTGTACACACACAGACACAGATGTAGGGTGTGTGAGCACACATATGTGCATGTGTCTAAATATATGCATATTTATATCAAAACCATAGGTTTATATTGATATATCCAAATGCAATCCAAAGCTACAGGAAAAGAAAAAAAATGGGGAAAGAATAGATAGGATGTGCCAAGACAAACAGCAAGAGAATAGGCTTATATTCTAATGAATTTCACTAAAAGTAATCCGTGTAACTTTGCAAGTAAAGTCAGAGATTGTCAGATTGGGTGGGAAAATTGACTGCTATCTACAAGAAATATCCTTTAAATGAAGGACATGCATGGATTAAAATGAAAGAATGGAAAACTGTATTTCATTAAAATCCAAATCAAAAGGAAGCTAGAATGGATAAATTGATATCTGACAAAGTATATTGTAGAACAAGGATATTACCAGGAGAAGTAGTGGCATCTTGTAATGATAGATAGCTTAATTTATCAAGAAAGCATAATAATCCTAAAACTGCATCCAATAAGAGTGCATGGAACAACATGAATCAAAAACTTATAGAAGTGAAGAAAGTAGACAAATCACAATTATAATTAGAGATTTAAAAAATCCTTTCTCAGTAAATGATAAAAAATTCAAACAGATAATCAACAGGGATATAGAAGGCTTAAAATACTAATAGTCCCCTTGACTTTAATTTGCACATGTAGAACACGGAAAGTGGATATTGAATTTTTATCAAATTCCTTTTCTGTAATTATTGATGTGGTTTGTTATAAGTTTACTGTCTTGATATTTGTTTTTCCTCCCCTAATAAGCTTCTTTTGACTCAGGAAGAAATATAATCTCTGGTTATAGATTATACTTATAATCGTGAAGTTCATAATTGAAGTTGCCCACAAAATCCTGCTAGTCAAATGGTTTTACGGTTTTAGACAATATTCAAGGAAAGATGATAAATATCTTTTTCAGAGAATGGAACATATTAACTAATCCCTTAGATCATTTAATATCATTTTAAGAGATTAATGTAACTTTAACACATAGAGGACAAAGAAGCTTGCGAAAGGAAAATTATAGGTTCTTTCACTTACAAAAATATTTTGAAAAGTGAAAATAGCAAATAATTTTAGAACATTATGACCAAATAGGTTTTACCTCTGTGGAAGGATGTCGTAATACTAGAAAAATTCATTAAATTAACTCACCACAGTGACATATTAAAAGAAATCAACAAATGCATCCAGAAAGCATTTTAGAAAATTACTTGCACATTCACGCACACGTACTCACCAGATGCACCATAGTACCTCACTTTAGAAGAGAGCAGCCTCAGTGTGATTTAAACAGAGCCAAGCAACAACGGCAGCACTAACAAAAGCAGACTATAACAAATGTCATACTTAATGCTCTAAACGTTACAGCATTCCACCTTTGGGGCAGAGTACGATAGGGGTGCCTATTTTCATTTTTTCAGTAATTTGCAATATAAAAAAATCAGGAAAAAGAAATGTAAAAAAAGTGAGTTTAAAAGGTGAGACACAGACCAGCTCTTACATAGATCAGCTTTCTGCCTGGAATTCTGGGTATATGGTGATGCCATTACCCAATATCCAGAATATAGAAGGCAAATTACCCAGATTTATTTTCAATCAATAGAATAAAGGAGGAATACCAAAAGATGTAGTTCTTAAATTAGTTTAATTTCCATATAGTTTGCATATATACAAAGGTGGTTGCAGAACCTATTGTGAAATAAATAAGATTTGGAAGGCATCTTTATACTAGTAAATCCCTGAAAATTGCAGTTTACTTTTATCCTTCAGAATCCATCTCTAAATTTTATATTAGTGAAAACCTCTCAAAAAAACTTACTTATTACATAAAAATGAATCAAATCTTAAAATAAAAAAGTGAAAACATCAAAAGTAAGCTTGTGCAACTATACCAATATCAGAGTAGAATTTAAAGTAAGAAGCACTTCTAGAGAAAAAAGGTACCTTTTTATTGATAAAGTGATCAGTTTATCCTGAAAATATCACCATACTAAATATGTCTGCACTCAACAAAGCTCCAAAATATGTAAAGAAAAAAAACTACAGATTAAAAGGAGAAAGAAACAATGTCACGATAATTTTGGGAGATGCCAACACAACTTTTTCAACAGCTGTAAGGTACAGAAGACTGAAAACTAGAACGTTTAAAATGACTTACACAGAAAACTGCGCCTACTGACAAAATTCACATTCTCTGCAAATGTGGGACACTCACCGGAATTAACTATATGGTAGACAATAATGAACGCGTATGTTTTATGGTGGTGTCACAGATTGGGTTCTTTGAGATGCAGTCTCTGAGAAGATTCTTGTGAAGGAAGTTTATTATGGTATGCCCTTATGATGAGACCCTGTTGAAGGGCAGGGAAGGAAGCAGAAATGGGGAGAAGGAAGCTCAATTGAGGCTCAACAAAATGTGAAGCAGCCATGCCCCGTCGGAATATCTGGAGCTGGAATGAGGGGGCTTCTCATTGAACGTGGGCTTTTCCAGAAAGTTGTGACTTAATGTGAGCTGACCTTCTTTAGCTGAGACAATTCCTAAAGGGGACGGGGAGGTGAAGGCTGTCTGTAGGTAGAACTTCCGACAGCTTGGGCATACTTCCTTTAATCTTAAAAGGGGACTTGTGCTGTATTATTTAAGTTTCAATTTATTTGTGCTAGAAACTGCAAAGTAGAAAAATATAATACATAAAATTAGAGTTTCTTCAGAGATCACTCAGCATTTCTAAATGTAACCATTTTTAAATATAACTTGATTATGATAATAAATGCTAATGGCTAATGCTCTTGGTTTTGAAATTGATTTAGACAACTTGATTTTATTTAAATTTGACTATCAGTGATTCTGTCATATATTCCAAGATGGAGGAATGTTGCAATATACTTATATATGTCTATATAATTTTGAGACATGCATGATACAATCTATTTATACAAAAGAGTACATACATTTTAAAAATTACGGCTTTTGATTTTTAAGAATTGGAATTTCTAATAATTACTTTCTCTCTGAATACTTTGCTTCAGGTCGCTTATGCCATCAAAATTGATGGGAAAATATACACTTTCCATCTTAAGAAACAGTAAGTTGCCACTCTTCTTTTCATGCAGTTGTTTTTAGTTTCTTAATTTTTACAGTCACTTCCTTAAAGTAAGCCTAAACAAGAGCATGAATATTATGTTTAATTATCTTGTTATATCTACTTTGTGATTCATGTGAGACTAGAATTTCAAGTCTTCATCTTGATATTTTAAATCTACTATTCGAACCAAATTCTAATTCAGTGATGTAAATGTTAATGTATACCTGATAAATGAAAATTATTCTATGTAACTCCTTAAAATATAACCATGATTGCAACAATTAGGGGAATAATTTTATTTGTCCATGTTTTGTTTTGTTTGTCTTCATGTCATTTTACATATGATTTTAAACATTTTACTTGATATTGCACTATAAGTTTTTCTCATTTTGCCATAATATATATTTTTAATTTCTCAACTTTTCTAGTTTTTACTTTCACACTCTGAGGAAACCAATATTAATAACCTTGTGTATATCTTTCCACAAGTTTCTATTCTAAATTTCACCTTTCCCTTAAATAAAACATATAGAAACCTACCAAAAAAATTTGTTTTTACACTAATGGAAATAGTATTTTGCAACTGGAAGGTCTTATTTATTAATGGTGTTCATTTTTTGCTCTATGTATATATTATAACTTATTCTTTAATAGATAACATTTACTAGTAAGTAATATTGATAGGTATTGAGGTTATATCCAGGTATTGTCACTATAGAGTCCTGAAATAAACATCCTTGTATGTATATTCTTACATAGTAGGTATTTTATTTTGTAGGCTTGATATCAAGAAATAGATACATCTGGATCAAGATGTATGAATAATAATAATAGTGATGATAATAATAATAACAAAAACTACTAAAGTAATTGACATTTATGTGCACATAGCATTTTCCAGGCATATTTCTAAGCAATTTGCATGTAGTAACCGATTTAATTTTCACAATAACCTCTAAGATAGGCATTCTTTATTACTTCTATTTTATAGTATGTTAAGATTTGGGGCAATATTGCCAGTTATTTTCTGAAAAGACAGTAGCAATTAAGGTTTCCAAAATCATGCATGATGTGTTAAAATATTATATTTCATCTTAATATCAGTTGACGCTTCCTTAAATAATTTCTCTAAACATTTATCAGCTATTTGAATTTTCCTGTATGAGGCTTTCCCGTTATTATTTATTATTACTGTTTTAATATACTTTCATTTTTAGAGCAGTTTTAGATTCACAGCAAAATTGAGTGGAAGGTACAGTGATTTTGCATATGCTTCCTTCCTCCACACATGCACAGCCTCCCACATTATCAACATCCCCCACCAGTTTGATATGTTTGTTATAATTGATGATCCTTCCTTGACACATCATTATTACCCAAAGTCCCTAGCTTATATTAGCCCAATATTTTTATATGGGTTTTTTTGTTTTGAATGATTAAAAATAGAAAAGAAAATTTCTGAGAATAATATAAACAATTAGATTCTTACCACGGATGATATACGTATAAGCATTTTGCCTACATATTTTTTTTAAAGCATACATGGCAAGTAATAGTTATTATTTCCATGCCCAGACCTATTCAATTCTCTCACTCATATGATTAGCACCCAGTGCTAATCATAATTATGATATTCACCCATATTATTTTTCATATTTTATCTTCATTCATCCATATACTTAGAGATCAATAAAAATCATGTTTTGAATATTACTTTAACTAGATATAAATGACACAATACTGTATATTGCTTTATACTATTTATCTTAATATGGTGCACCACAAAAGTGACCCCAATCCTTTACCTGTCCCTGTTTCTTCACTCTTTACCATATAACTTTGAGTTCCTATCATCAAGAGGTGGCTTGTATACATATCTTCCAACCTCCCCACTCCCCAGCCCTTGGATCTGAGTTTATCTATGAAAGGCCAACTTCATGGGTGGGTGGTTCCACAGGACCCCATAGTTAGAAGGGCCCTATACTTGGTTTAATGTTCTGCTATACTGTCCTGGGATGATTAATACTTTTGAACAAGAGGCCTCACATTTTCATTTTACCTTGGGTCTCACAGATTATGTAGCTATATGACCTCTTTGGCTATATGACTTAGTGTGGCCAAAGAGATGCTAGCTGACTTGGCTGAAAGAGAGGCTTGAAAAAGCTCTCGTGCTTTTCTGCTTTCCATCTTATTTGTCTGCCGTTCCCATGAGAATATGCTTGGGCTAGCTGGATGGAAGATAGAGATAGGTGGAGCACAGCCAGGTGCCCTAATCACCCCTAGATCAGCCACCATTCAGCTGAATCCCAAACCATTGGGCAAGCCTGGCCTGGCAGAGCCGAACTACCATGGCTACTCAAGCAAGACCTAGGAGTATGAGCAATAGATACTTATCACTTTATTATATGTGGTTGTGGTTTTGTGATTGTTTCTTGTGAAACGTTTTGTGTAATATTATATTTTGAAATTCATTCATACTGATGTGTGCAAAATGAGTTTTCTTTTAAATGCGTATTTGCCATCAAATGAATATATTTCATTTATTATTTATCCACCCGTATTTACAGCAAGAAAAGCTGTATTGTGGATCTCCTTGCCATGACTTTGTGGGCACCAGTGAAATTGATGGGCTATAAATAAGAAAATTCTCAAGTGTGCTATATACTGCCAATTTGTTTCTTCAAAGGGTTTATACCAATTTTCACTCACATCAGCAATTCAAGGTGTTTCTGTTCTCTACATTCTCAACAAAATAAGTGTCTTTACTCACTTATTTTTGTTAATTAATGGATGAAAGGAATTCTCAGTGCCTTAAGACAACAATGAATGTTCTTCACAAGTTTGCTGCAGGCTCAGCTACACACTGCCTTCATTCCAGAACCTAGGGAAAGCCACGGCCCCTCTCCAGAACATGCCTTTCTTGTAGCAGAAGGAGAAAAGAAATTGTAGAAGCACATAATTGTAGAAGCCTTTTTTTACAAGTTGGATGCTAGTGTTTTGCTCAAATTTCAAAAGCTAAAAATAAAATCTGAGGAGAGGCAATTCAATTAGAATGGTCAGTAAACATTTGAAAAGATATTACATGTTATTAATAACCAGTGAAATCTATATTAATATACAATAAAATGGCATTTCCTATCCTTTGTTAAGGGGATTTATTGTTATAAAAATTAAATTTCCGCGTAATCGTTATATTCATATTTTCTTTTATAGGTTCTCAGATTCCTGTCTGGTTCTTTCAGATCCTGAATTTATTTCATAATATTCCCACAGTATTTTTTAAAATTATTTTTACATTTAAGATATAAATTCAATGCTTTCAATTTCTTTACTTAACAACTATATTGCATTTTCCAAGTTTTATCGCTGCTTCCTTTTTATTCTTTTAATTGCAATTTTATGCTGACTCAGGTGTTTTTTAGTTAGAACACTTTCAGATTATTTTCTTCAGGTAGGCTATGCAGACAGCAAGCTTTCTGAAACTGTGCACATCTGCAAATGTCCTTTTTATTTTTATAAGTGAATAACATCTAGGCAATGTGTATAATTTGTGAGTCATTTCCTTTACTATAAATTTTTATAATTTGATATAGTACATCTTAAGTGAATTTTCCAGTATGTTTTATGTGCATGCGTGAATGTGTGTGTGTGTGTGTGTGTGTGTGTGTGTGGTGTATTAATCATCCCTGATAGATCAAAAGTCCCTTAACTGTTCATTTTAGTATTGAATTCCTACACATTATTTTTCTATGGAAAATCTATAGATTCATCCTGGGTCTTATGGTCATGCCCTCTATATTATAGTTTTTTTGTATAACTATTTCCAAATCTTTATTTTTGCTATGTGTTTTACCATTATTTGTTCTCTTTTTTGGCTAGGCCTCTAATTCTGTTCTCAGTAAGCAATTTCTCTTCGGCACATTTACTGAATTGTTTAATTTTAGCTGTCATGTGTCCTTTTAGCTGTCAGAGTGTCCTTTTGCTCTTGAAATGATCTCCTTGTGGCAGCTTATTGACTTTTCTTAAAATTATGATTGTTTTCTTCAATCAATGCTACTTCATTAGGATCTAACTTTCAAGTTTTGCCTTCTTTATTTTGTTGTTCATTTTTCCTACATTGGATGTTGTTTTTCTTTGAATGATCATTTGTATTTTTATTACTTCACTGATTAAGCCAGACTTTTTGCTTCATGTAGAAGCAAATAGTAAACTTTTGAGGGCCCTGGGCAAATAAACTTGCAAACTAAAGTTTTATCCTTTTTCTTATGCTTGCCAGATATCTTTTAGGTGTTTTACTTCTAGTTTCCTTTTCCTTGGAACTGCTTCAGGATTCTTATTTCCACCATCTCCATTTACATGCTCACAGTTATTAAAAGGTGTCTCTGCCCTTGTGCCAGAATTCATGTTCCAGGCACTTGCACCTAAACCAACCCAGGCCATTCAGATAAATAGCAGTTTTTCTCTGGGAAGCTCTCTAGTTTTATTTGCATTGAGGAATAGGGAAAGTTGTCAAGAATGAGAGGAAAGAAAGCAGGTATGAAAAAAGAAGTGCATTCATACCGCAAAGATATTACAGGTTCAGTTCCAGACCATTGCAATAAAGCAAATATTCAATAAAGAGACTCACACAAATTTTTTGATTTCCCAGAGCATATAAAAGTTATGTTTACACTATATTGTATTCTATAAAGTATGCAGTAACATTATATCTAAAAAAAGTGTGTACCTTAATTAAAAAATACTTCATGCTAAAAAGTGCTAGCCATCATCTCAGCCTTCAGTGAGTCATAATATTTTTGCTGGTGGAAGGTCCTTCCTTGGTGTTGATGGCTGTTGAGTGATCAGTGATGATTGCTGCACGTTGGGGTGGCTTTGGAAATTTCTTAAAATAAGGCAACAATTGAAGTTTGGCTCATCAATTGATGCTTCCTTTCATGAATGATTTCTCTGTAGCCTGTGATGCTGTTTGATAGCATTTTACCCACGGTAGAACGTCTGTAAAAACTGGAGTCAATCCTCTCAAACCCTGCCACTGCTTTATCAACTAAGTTTATGTTATGTTCTAAATCCTTTGTTGTCATTTCAACAGTCTTCACAGCATGGTCACCCGGAGTAGATTCCATCTCAAGAAACCACTTTCTTTGTTCATCCATAAGAAGCAACTCCTCATCAGTTAGTTTTGTCAAGAGATAGCAGTAATTCAGACATGTTTTCAGGCTCCACTTCTAATTCTAGTTCTCTTGCCATTTTCACCACCTCTGCAGTTCCTCCCTCCCCTGAAAACTTGACCTCCTCAAAGTCATCATGAGGACTGGAATCAACTTCTTCCAAACTCCTGTTATTGCTGATATTTTGACCTTTTCCCCTGAATCATGAATGTTCTTAATGGCATCTAGAACAGTGGATCCATTTTGGAAGATTTTCAATTTACTTGCCCATATCTATCAAAGGAATTTATGACAGCTATAGCCTTATGAAATGTATTACTTAAATAGTAAGACTTAAAATTTAAAATTACTCCTTGATCCATGGGCTACAGAATTGATGTTGTGTTATCAGGCATGAGAACAACACTTATTTTGTTGCACATCTCCATCAGAGCTATTGGGTGACCAGGTGCATTATCAATAAGCAGTCATATTTTGAAAAGATTTTTTTTTGAGCAGTAAGTCTCTACAGTGGGCTTAAAATATTCAGTAAACTATATTGTGAACAGATGTGCTGTCATCCAGGCTTTGCTGTTCCATTTACAGAGCACAGGCAGAGTAGATTTAGCATAATTCTTAAGGGCCCCAGGATTTTCAGAATGGGAAATGAGCACTGGCTTCGTCTTAAAGTGACCAGCTGTGTTAGCCCCTAACAAGAGAGTCAACCTGTCCTTTGAAACTTTGAAACCAGACATTCACTTCTCCCCTCCAGCTGTGAAAGTCCTAGATGGCATCTTCTTCCAACATAAGGCTTTTGTGTACATTGAAAATCTATTGTTCAACGTAGCCACCTTCGTTGTTTTAGCTAGATCTTCTGGATAACTTGCTGCAGCTTCTACATTAACACTTGCTGCTTCACCTTGCTTTTTTATGTTATGGAGACACCTTCTTTCCTTAAACCTCATGAACCAACCTCTGCTAGCTTCAAACTTTTCCTCGCCTCTCTCAGCCTTCACGGAATTGAAGAGAGTTAGGGCCTGGCTCTGGATTAGACTTTGGCTTAAGGGAGTGTTGTGGCTGGTTTGATCTTCTATCCAGACCACTAAAGCTTCCTCTGTATCAGCAATAAGGCTGTTTGCCGTCTTATCATTTGCGTGTTCACTGGAGCAGCACTTTTAATTTCCTTCAAGAACTTTTCCTTTGCATTCACAATTTGGCTGTTTGACACAAGAGGCCTAGCTTTTGGCCTATCTTGGCCTTTGATATGCCTTCCTCACTAAGCTGAATCGTTTCTAGCTTTTGATTTAAAGTGAGAGGCATGCGACTTTACCTTTCACTTCAACCCTTAGAGGCCATTATAGGGTTATTAATTGGCCTCATTTCAATATTGTTGTGTCTCAGCCCCCAGGAGAGAGAGGGGGAGAGATGAGGGAATGGCTGGTCAGTGGAGCAGTCAGAACACACACAAGATTTATCAATTAAGTTCACTGTCTTATATGGGTGCAGTTTGTAGCATCACAAAATAATTACAAGAATGACATCAAAGATCACTGATTGCTGATCACCATAACAAATATAATACTAATGAAAAAGTTTGGAATATTGAGAGAATTACCAAAATGTGACACAGAGACACGAAGTGAGCAGATGCTGTTGGAAAAAATGGTGCTGATAGACTTGCTCAGTGCAGGGTTGCCACAAACCTTCAATATGCAAAGAACGCAATATCTGCAAAGTTCAGTAAAGTGAAGCACAATAAAACGAGGTATGCCTATAGTGGTGAAAGAAAGCACTCTGAATACGCTAGTTTCTTTTTGACTCTGGCCTTGAAATGCCTCTTGGTGTTTGGAATTTGAGAAATCCCAGTCTCCCTACAATAAATAACGGTTTAGATTGTTCCGTAATAATCGCTGTCTTCCTTGTAAGAAGTTTTATACTTCTGTACCATGTTTATATCACGTTTGTCTACAGAAATCATTTAGCTTATGAAATTTGAGCAAAACACTAATATCCCACTTCTAAACAGAGGCTTTAAGAACTATTATGTACTTTTACAGTTTCTTTTCTCCTTCTGCTACAAGAAAGGTATGTTCTGGAGAGGGGCCATGGCTTTCTCTAGGTTCTAGAATGAAGGCAGTGTGTAGCTGAGCCTGCAGCAAACTTGTGAAGAACATTTATTGTTGTCTTAAGACAGAAAGAATTTGACAGTTCTTTTTACCACAGCATAACTTTATGAAAATGAAGGAAATAAAGCTTATGTTTTTTGGTTTTATCAATCCCTAGCCACCTGTTAGCAAATTCTAACTAACATATCTATGCTGTGAAATTTATTGGTGGTTGAATCTAAAAGAAAACTTTGTTGTGGCAGTCAGGAAGCCCTGGTTTTTATTGTATGTAAGTCCATACTGGTATCTGGTTATACTGTTTTTTATTTTTTATATATACAATATGCTGTCAGAAAGCAAGCTAGGTCATGGTGAAATTGGTCTGTTTAATTTCTGGATATTTGAGCTTGTAAAATAGAAAGTAAACTTTGTTTAATTTCATGATTCTGAAAGTTATTTTTATTGATGATATTATTACATGAAGTGTCATTACTTTGGTTGAATTAGGTCATTTCTAGACCCTCATTTCCTGGTGTATTCATACAACAAATCAGGAACATTGTATCCAGATTCTTCATTTATAAAGGTAACATTTATTTTATGCTGTGTATATTTGCATTCTTTATGTGGTTAAGGTGCCATTGGTGGGAGGAGATAGAATGCTTCATATCCCACAGAACTGTTGGGCAAACAGATCACAAACCTAAAAATAATGTGCCAGTTACTATGAAAACATATTGAATAGAATAACTACTTTTACAATTTGAAACTCAAGAATCACTTATTGAAAGAGGTAATTTAAAATATCTGAAAGTATTAGTAGGAAGGAATTAACTGAAATAAAATTATAGGGCCTGACAGATGAAAAATCCAGAAGTTTGTTGGACAGTTTACTGAGAAGAAAAAAATGATGCAAGTGGTTGGTCTGATTCTATTGCTGTACTGCTTTGTTGCTGTGGGGCTTTCTTATCATTCATGTGCTCACTGGAGTAGCAATGTTAATTCCATTCAAGAACTTTTCCTTTATATTCACAACTTGGCTAATTGTTTGGTGCAAAAGGCCGAGCTTTTGACATCACCTCAGCTTTCGACACGCAATTGAGAGAGAATGAAATTTAAAATATGGTAACTAGTACGACATTTGTCTTTCTCACCATCTACAAGTAGAAAGCAGAGCAAAATACATAAGGCATCTGTTTTCAGACATTTGACAATAGGTACTCAGAAATTTTCTCTCTGTGAGAAAGAAGGCACAGAAAGTGAGTCTCACATTTGACTCAGCCCTCTGACTGGGGATAATGTCTTAACCAAAGCACAGAGAGGTGGAACCAAGTAGAACTCTGAGTTTGAAGTTCAGAGCTCCTGAAGCACCCAGAACATGCATGACATGGGACCAGAGATGTAGAGGGGCTATCAGATATATGTTTTTGGGGGAGGAGAGGAGTTGTCCTTATGTCCTTGATTAAGGATTAGGCTGCATATGTGGTGGGTAAGACTCTACTGAAGGATAGAGGGTAAAATGGAGATAATACTAAATGTCAAACAGTATTGGGAAATGTTGGAGTTTCAACCCAGGCAGAGTAGACTGACCTTGCTAAAACCCCAGGCATTCAGCTGAGACAAGAAAGGCTAATCCTTAGGAGGAAGGTTCAAGCTCCAGAGTAAGAGATACTCTTATCATCCCCATTCTACATCCCAAAGCCCAAAACCCAGCAAGAAGAGGATTAAGGAGGGTTACCAGTAAATTAATTGCCTTCCAATGCAAAACCCAATAGTCTATACAGGGTTAAAACATGGTATAGGAAGGAAATAATGCAGATAAGGACAGAAATCAATGAGACATAAAAAGGAAAAAGAATAGAAAAAATTAAAGCCCAGAATTTAGATGTTTAAAAGGACTGCTAAAATTGTTAAACTCTGGTAAGACTTATCTAGAACAAAAATAAATTCCATCAATATTAGGAGTGATGGGAGATATTACTAGTTATGCAGAGAATAAAATGACATTTCAGAGTAATTTGAAAGCTTTATGTCAATAAACGTGATAATTTAGATGAAATGCACAACTTCTTCAGAAGGACAACTTACAAAACTGAGAGAAGATCTCAATTCATTTGAAATCTATTGAAAAAATTAAATTCATAAACAACCACTTTCCCACAAAAATACACCAAGTTTAGATGTTCTCACACTCCAACTGTTGAGAAATATTTTTGTTGTTTCCTGTCTTTACTAAAAATAATGCTTTTATGAGCGTTCGTGTACAATATGTTGCATGAATATAAATTTTTGCTTTTCTGTGATACATGCCCAGGAATATGATTGCCAGGTCATATGGTAAGTGTATACTTATTTTTTAGAAGAAATTACAAAATTACTTTCCAGAGTGACTGTACCATTTGACATTTCCACTGGCAGTGTATGAGAGAGAAAGAGTGTCTGCATTCTTGCCACCGTTTGGTGTTATCACTATTTAATTCTTTTTTTTTAGGCATAGTTATCGATGTGTAGTGATAGCTCATGTAATTCTGATTCGCTTTCTCTAATGACTAATGATGTTGAACATATTTCCATGTGCTTGTTTGTCACCTTTTGTGAAATGTCTACTAATGTCTTTTACCCATTTTCTGATTGGATTGGTTGTTTTTTTTTACTGTTGATTCTTGAGCAATTTTTATGTTGTAAACACAAGTCCTTTGCCAGATATGTGGTTTGCAAATATTTTCTCCCAGTGTGTAAGCTGTCTTTTCATCCTTTTCATAAAATCTCTCATTGATCAGAAATTTGTAATTTTGATGAGAGTTAATTTATCACCTTTTCCTTTTATGAATGGTGGTTTGGGTATCAAACCTAAGAACTCTATGTATTGCTACGTCCACAAGATTCTTCTAAAAGTTTTACAGTTTTACTTACATTTAATTGTATTTTCACTTTGACATAATTTTATATAAGGAGTGAGATTTGGATCAAAGCTTTTCTTTTGACTAAGGATGTGTAATTGTTCCAACACCATTTATAGAAAATAGTATCCTTCTGCACTGAACTTCTCTTGCATATTTGTCAAAAAGTCAGTGGGGCATATTTGTGTGGATGTATTTCTGAGTTCTTTGTTTTGTTCACTTCTTCTCTGTGTCTATCCTTCTGCTACTGTCATGCTGTCTTCTTTAGTTTACCTGCATATTAAGCCTTTATGCAGACTACAGTGATTCCTACCGTGTTATACTTCTTTCTCAAGACGTTTAAACTATGGATATTTTGCTTTTTCATATAAGCTTTATACTAAACTACTCTATGTATACAAACAACCTTGATAGGATTGTGATAGACATTGTGTTGAACCTACAGATCAATTTGGGGAGAATTGACATCTTTATTCTGTTGATTCTTCCAATCCATGAATGCAGTATCTCCATTTATTTGGTCTATTTTTTAATGTCCTTCATTAGCATTTTGTAATTTTACCATTCAGATCCTGTATATATTTCTTCAGGATGACACTGAAGTATTTCATTTTCTCTGGAGAAATTTTAAATGGTATTGTATTTTAATTTCAGTTTCCACATTTGTTATCTAGAAACAAAATTTATTTGTTTGTGTTGCTCTTGTATCCTACAACCTTGCTGAAGTCACATTAAATCTATGAAGGTTGTTTTTTTGGGGAAGATTAGCCCTGAGCTAACATCTGCTGCCAATCCTCCTCTTTTTGCTGAGGAAGACTGGCCCTGAGCTAACATCTGTGGCCATCTTCCTCTGCTTTATATGTGGGATGCCTACCACAGCATGGCTTTTGCCAGTGGTGCCATGTCCGCACCTGGGATCGGAACTGGCAAACCCCGGGCCGCCAAGAAGCGGAACGTGCAGACTTAACTGCTGCTCCACTGGGCCGGCCCCAGGGTTTTTTTTTTTTTTTTTTTTTTTGATGAGGAAGATTGGCCCTGAGCTAACACCTATGCCAATCTATTTTGTTTGTGGGATGCTGTCACAGCATGGCTTGATGAGTGGTGTGGAGGTCTGCACCTGGGATCTGAACCTGCAAACCCCAGGCTCTCTATGCCATTGGGCTGGCCCCAGGTTTTTTTGGGTTTTATTGGATAGATTTCTTGAGATGTCTTACAAATATGGACACTTATTTCTTCCTTTTCAGTCTTTCTTCTTTTTCTCCTTGCTTTGCCTTACTGTGCTTGCTACAACTTCCAGTGCTGTGTTGAATAACAATAGTAAAGGGAGACATCCTCATGTTGTTCCCAATCTTAAGGATGAAGTAGTTAGTCTTTCACCGTTAAGGATACTGTTAGCTGTACTTTTTTTTTTTTGAGGAAGATTAGCCCTGAGCTAACATCTGCCTCCAATCCTACTCTCTCTTGCTAAGGAAGACTGGCCCTGAGCTAATATCTGTACCTATCTTCCTCTACTTTATATATGGGATGCCTGCCACAGCATGGCTCTACAAGCAGTGTGTAGGTACACACCCGGGATCTGAACCAGTGGACCTCTGGCCACCGAAGTGGAAGGTGCAAACCTAACCACTGTGCCACTGGACCAGCCCCAGCTGTAGATTTTTAAAAATATATTCTTTATAAAGTTGAGGAAATTCTCTATTTCTGGATTGCTAAATTGTTGGTTTTTTTTTTTTTCATCAAGGGGTGTGTTTTTAATTCTATCAAACGCCTTTTCTGCATCATTTGATATTTTAGCCTATTATGATATGGTGGCTTGCATTGCTTGATTTTCAAACATTGAAACAGTTTTGCATACCTAGAAAAGCTGCAGCTTGGTCCTGGTGTATAACTTTTTTTAAATTCATGGCTGAATTTGATGTGCTAATAATTTCTTGAGGATATTTTTTTTTGTCAAATTTCATGAGAGATGTTGGTCTATGGTTCTTTTTTCATCTTGACTTTGTCTAGTTTTTGTATTAGAGTAATACTGGCTTCATACAATAAATTGGGAAATATCTTCTCTTCTATTTTCTGGAAGACATGTAAAATACATATTACTTCTTAAGATGTTTGGTAAAATTCTTCAGTGAAGCCTCTGGGCTTGGGGATTTTTTTGTATGTGGGAGCTTTTTAATTACCAATTCAATTTATTTAATAGTTATAGGCATATTTTATCTGTTTCTTATGTATTATTTTGACAGTTTGTGATTTTTAAGGAATTGGTCTATTTTATATCACTTGTGGAGTTTATGAGTATAATTTCATCATAGCTCGTATTATCCCTTTAATGAGTACAAGAGCTATGGTGATGTGCTGTTTCATTTCTGACATTGATGATTTCTGTCTTCTCTTTTCTTCTTTGTCAATCTTGCTGGGGATTTTTCAGTTTATTGAATTTATCAAAGAACCAGCTTTTTCTTGCTTTGATTTTCTTTACCATTTTCTTATTTTCGATTTCTTAGTATTTTACCCTTATGGTTATTATTTTTCTCCCTTCTACATTGCTTTGGGTTTACTTTGCTCTTCTTTGTCTAGTTAGTTGAGGAAAAACTTTTATTATCAGTCTGTGACCTGTCTTCTTTTATATTGTAAAAAATTCCTTCTCAGCACTCTTTAGCTGCATCCTACAACAAAATGTTGTATTTTCATTTAAATACATTTATACATATTGTTAAAATTTATTTTGAGGCTTCCTGTTAGACATATGGAATTTTTCAAAGTGTGTTAATTAATTTCTAAATGTTTGGAGATTTTTCCTCGTCTGTCTCTTGATTTCTAGTTTGATTCCACTATGGTTAGAGGATATACCATGTGTGATTTCAGCTCCTGTAAATTTGTGATGGTTTTCTTTATGAGTCAGTACATTGTGTGTGTAGGTAAATGTCCTGAGATGCTTGAAAACAATGTGTATTCTGCTATTGTTGGGTGGAGTCTTCCATAAGAGTCGTGTAGATCATGTTGATTGATGCTGTTTTTCTGTTCTATGTTTTGTTGATTTTCTGTCTAGTACTATCAATAACCGAGTGGGGTGTGTTGAACTCCTCATTTATTCTTGTGGTTTTTTGTCTTTCTCTTTCAGCTGTATTAGTGTTTGCTTCATGTAGTTTGAATCTGTGTTGTTTGATGCCTGTACATTTAGGATTGCTGTGTCTTCCTGATGGGTTGATACTTTTATGATTATGTAATAGCTCTCTTTGTCCCTAGTAGATTTCTTTGCTTTAAGTCCACTCTATCTGATATTACTAAAGCCAGTCTGCTTTATTTTTATGAACATGTGCATGATATCTATTTTTACATCCTTTTAAGTTCAGTGCACCTGTGTTGTTATGTTTCAAGTGAGTTTCTTATAGAACGTATTTAGTGGGTCATAGTTTGTTGTTTTTTTCCTGTGTGTTGTTTTTCTCCCGTCTACCCTGGCACTGAGTATTTTACTTGGTGTTTTTAGACCGTTTACATTTAAAGTAATTATTGATGTGCAAGTGCTTTCTGTCTGCTATAAAATATATGCTTTTCTGTTTCTTTTTTCTGTGTTTCTCGTTCCTTTGTTACTCTCTTCTTGCCCTCTTCTGGGTTACTTGAACATTTTTAGGATTACATCATGATTTATTTATAGTATTTTTAAGTATTTTCCTCATTGTAGTTTCCTTACTGTTTGCTCTAGGTATTACTATATGTATGTATATATATGTATATATGACTTATAATAGCCTACTATTGTGGAATGTTTACTACTTCGAGTGAAATATTGAAACTCTACTTCCACTGAGATTCCTTTATGCTCTGCACTTGCTAAATATAATTGCTTAAATATTTCTCTACATACACTAAGCATCACATGATATTATGTGATTTTTGTTTCAACCACCAAATATGATTTGAGAAACTCATGAGGGCAAAGATAGTCCATTATATTTACCTCTATTTTAATCCATTAGGTTTTTCCCAATTCCTTATGATGATCCAAGCATTCTTGTCTAACTGTTACCTTTGTTTTTTGGAGTTTCTTTTTGTCATTCTTTAAGGATGTGTGTACTAGTGACAAAATCTCTTAGTTTTCCTTTGTTTGAGAAAGTGCCTCTTTTTCCTTCATTCTTAAAGGATAAATTTGCCAGATACAGAATTCATGTTTGTACTTTTATTTCACTCCTTAAACATTGCTGTGGCATTTCTATCAAGATTTCATGACTTCAGATGAGAAATCTGCTATCATTCAAATTTGTATTCCCCTGTAGGTTATGTGACATTGCTTTCTGATTACTCTGAAGATATTTTTCTTGTTTATCTTTTAATAATGATGTTTCTTGTTTTGGGTTACTTTGGGTTCATTCCATTTGGAGTTTGCTCAGCTTCTGGAATCTAAAGTTTATGTCATTCATCAATTTTGTGAAGTTTTCAGCCATTCTTTCTTTTTTCTTAATTTTTGTTTATATGATTTTTATTGTGGTAAAAACAGAGTGAATTCTACTCTTTTAATAAATTTCAGTTATACATTACATTATTGTTGACTGTAGGTATGATGTTTCATTGATGATCCTAGAGCTTATTTATCTTGCTTAACTGAAACTTTATGCCCATTAATTAGTAACTCCACATTTCCCCTTCCTCCTGGCGCCTGGAAAACATCATTCCATTCTTTGATGGTATGAATTCGATTATTTTAGATACCTCATATAAATGGAATCATGCAGTATTTGTCTTTCTGTGATTGGCTTATTTCACTTAGCATAATGCTCTCAGGGTTCATCCACGTTTTTACATATTGAAGAATTTATTTCTTTTTTGAGATGGAATAGTATTTTATTGAATGTATATACTACATTTTCTTTATTCACTCATCTGTTGATGGACATTTAGGTTGTTTCCACATCTTAGCTATTGTGGATAGTGCTGCAATGAATATAGGAGTGCCAATATCTTCCTGAGAACCTGATTTTAATTATTTTGGATAACTATGCAGAAGTGACATTGCTGGATCATATGGTAGTTACATTTTTAATTTTTAGAAAACCTACATGCTATTTTCCATAGCAACTGTACCATATTGTATTCCCATTAACAGTGTACAACAGTTGCAGTTTCTCCACATACTTGCCAACATTTGTTTTTGTTTATATGATGATAGCCAACCTGACAAGTGTGAGGTGGTATCTCATTGTGGTGTTGATTTGCATTTCCCTGATGACTAGTGATAATGAATATATTTTCATATACCTATTCGCCCTATACCTGTTTGTCTTCTGTTCAACAATTTTACCAATGTTAAGTCTTCCAATCCCTAAGCACAAGAAGTCTTTCCATTTGCTTGTGTCCTATTTAACTTCTTTCATCAGTGTTTTGCAGTTTTTAGAATACAGGTCTTTTACCTCCTTGGTTAAATTTGGTCATAGGTATTTTTTTGTTTTGTGTGCCATTATAAGTGGAATTGTTTTCTTAATTTCCATTTCATACAGTTCATTGTCAGTACAAAAATGCAGCCAATTTTTGTATGTTTATTTTGTAACCTGCAACTTTACTAAATTTATTAGTTCTAATGCTTTTTGTGAAGTCTGTAGTCTCTTCTATATATGAGATCATGTCATCTGCAAACAAAGACAATTTTACTCCTTCCTTTCTGATTTGGATGCCTTTTATTATTATTTTTTTCTTGTCTCATTGCTCTGGCATGAATTTCCAGTCCTGGGTTGAACAGAAGTCGAGAAAGTGGGCATTCCTGCCTTTCCTTATCTTAGAGGAAAAGTTTTCAGTTTTTCACTGTTGAATATCATATTAGCTGTGGATTTTCATATATGGCCATTACTATGTTGAGATAATTTCCTTCTATTCCTAATTTGTTGAGAGTTTTTATTATGAAGGCATGTTGACTTTTATCTAATTCTCTGCATATATTGAGATGATCATGTGATTTTTATTCTTTATATTATTAATGTGACTTTATCACATTTATTGATTTTTGTGACTTGAACCATCCTTGCATTCAGGGATAATTTAATTTCATCAAAATGTATGATCATTGTAATTTGCTGGCTTACACTGGATTTGGTTTACTGCGGTTTTCTTGAGAAATTTCATGTCTAAATTCATGAGGAATATTGGCTTGTAGTTTTCTTTCCTTATGGACAGTTTGTGTGGCTTTTGTATCAGGGTAATGCTAGCCTTGTAAAACAAGTTTGGAAGTGTTCCTTCCTCTTCAACTTTTTGGAAGAGTGTGTGAAGGATTGCTGTTAATTCTTCCTTAAATGTTTGGTATAATTCACCAGTGAAGCCATTTGGTGTTGGGCTTTTCTTTCTTGGAAGGTTTCTGGTTACTTATTCAGTCTCCATAGTAGTTGTTTTTAAGTCTGTTCATATTTTCTGTTTCTTCATGATTCAGTCTTGGTAGGTTGTATGTTTCTAGAAATTTACCCATTTTCTACGGTATCCAGTTGTTGGCATAGAATTGTTCATTGTGTTCTCTTTGATCCTTTTTATTTCTGTGACATCACTTGTAATGTCTCTGCTTTTATTTATGATTTTATTTATTTGAGTCTTCTCTCTTTTTCTTAGCCTAGCTAGGGGTTTGACGATTTTATCTTTTCAAAAAACCAACTCTAATTTCATGATTTTTTCTGCTTTCTATTTTATTTCTGCTCTAATCTTTATTTCCTTCTTTTTGCTACTTTGAGCTTAGTTCTTCTTTTTCTAGCTCTTCGGAGTGGGAAATTAGTGTGTCAATTTGAGATTTTCTTCTTCTTTAATTTACAGCTATAAACTTACTCTTAGCTCTGCTTTCACTAGATCCCATAAATCTGGTATGTTGTGTTTCCTCTTTCATTTGTCTTGAGACATTTTGTAATTTCCTTTTGACTTTTCCTTTGATTCTATTGTTGATCAAGTGTGTGTTGCTTAATTTCCACATATCTATGTAGTTTTTACTTATCCTTCTGTTATATTTGTTGACCTAAATAACAAAGTAAACTGAGGCAAACTCAAAAAGATGAAATTATTTGGGAATTGCCAGAGAATTGCAATTTAGGGCAAGCAAATGTAGCAAGCTACAGGTAAGTTGTTTGAGGGTTTGGAGTAGGTTGTATTTATGGCCAGGGAATGCGAAGAGGGAAGAGTGAGTTTAACCACACATAAAATTCCTTTCTCAAGATTTCTTTTCCACAAACCTTCTGTAGCTTCTCATATCTAGTTAGGTTTTGTCCTATCTTTTTGTTTTTTTTATTCTGGAACAATCATTTTACTTTAGGACAAAATTACTTTCTTTTTTGCCTTCGACAAAAATGCATCTTCATTGATTATCCCTTTTTTGGAGCAGGAAAAGGTTAATTTTTGATTCAATTTCTCCAATAGATACAGACCTGTTCAGATTGTCTATTTCCTCTTGTGTGAGGTTTGACAAATTGTGTCTTCAAGGAATTGGGGAGAAGCAGGCATCTGTGTTTTTCCTACTCTCTCTGTGCTGGGAATGAGGGAGAATCAGTGGCATTTACTATTCCAAATTGCTGCCTTTATTCTCCCCCAGACAGCTAAACCGTGCCAGATCCATCAGTGCTCCTGGATTTCTGAGACAGATGCTAGTTCTTTGGACCGTTTTGGTAATAGGGTACTCCATGCACAGGTCAACCCTTTCCTTTCCCAGAGAGAAGCAGAGAGCTGGGATTTTTCTTCCATTCACTCTGGTGTATGGGGGCAGGGAGGGGGGTGCAGATCAATGGTGTCTACTAGCACAAGCCATCACCTCCATTGTTTTCTGGGCGGCTAGACTGTGCTAAACCCATCAGAGCACCAGGACTGGTGACACAGATGCTAGTTGTTTCGGTATACTCCTCAGAAAAATGGGGGCACTGGACATGTGAACAAGCCCTTTTCCTCTCCTGGGTCGATCTGGGAAGGTAGAGGGTTTCTTTCTGATCATATGGCAGTGCTCTTGGACAGTCTCTGGTGAAAGGGTGTCCCAAATTTCCCTACTGCTTTGGTGAGTCTGATTTTGCATTCTCTCAGGGTGAGCATGAGCCTTTCAATTCGTTTCTGATTTCTCACAAAGGGAATTTGTCTGTGAACTGGTGTGTTTGTTGGGGGACAGGGGATCCAGGCTTCCTACTCTACCATCTTCCCGACCGAAATTTCAGACTCTATTTCTTTGAATACTTTTCAACCCCACATTCTTTCTTTTCTGCTTCTTGGATTCTGATATGCATTTTTATATATTCTGTAATTGTTCCACAGGTCCTTGGGGCTCTATGTATTTTATTAGCTCATTTTTCTCTGTTTTATATATTGAGTAAATTCTGTTGATCTGTCCTCAAATTCACTGATCCTATCCCTTGTTGTCTCCACTCTACTTTTGAGCCTATCTGGTGTGTTTGTGTTTTGTTTGTTATAGTCTTCAGGTCTAATATTTTATTTGTTTTTTATAGCTTCCATTTCTTTTCTGAGATTTTCTGTTTTTTCATTTGTTTCAAGATACTTTTTAATTGTTTATTTATGCAATTTTGTCACAGCTGCTTTAAAATCTTTGTCTAATAGTTCCAACATGTGGCTCATCTCAATATTGGGATCAGCTGGTTGTCTTTTCTCATTCTTGTTGCGATTTTCTTGGTTCTTGGCATAGTGTGTGATTTTCAGTTATTTCCTTGACATTTAAATCTTCTATTTTCGGAGGCAGTCACACAGTTTAAGTTTAGCTTTAGTTTTGTTTGTTGTTCAGTGACAGTTTAGCTTTCTTGGGTCTTTAAATATTATTGTGTTGCGCTTCATTCTTCTGGCTCTGCTGGAGCTCCTGCTGAATCTCCACTGGTGCAGCCTCTAGTGATAAAAGGTGCTTTCCTGGGCCAGCTTGTATTGCTGGGTGGGGTTGCATGATGAAAGACCCATGAGCTGGAAAGCATTTCATCTGGCTGTTCTCCCTCCAGTGGATGTTAGTGTGTTTCTCACTCTATCTCTGCTAGTGCCCCTGGGTGAGGAAGGTTCCTAACTGGGCTACTTCCTTCTGCTTGGAGTTGGGGACATTGGGAATTATCTCATGAGAATCATTTTCTCCCACTGGGTGCAAGACCAGGAGACTGAATTGCTCTCTGTTGCTGGGTAAAGGCTTGAGATCTGGTTTACATTCTCTCTTTTTGTGATGAGCTTGTAGCTACAGTGTCTGCTGGCACCAGTGCAAGTGGAGGTGGCTGCTGCTGTTGCTTGGTTTGGAGCAGGGTATGCTCTGCTACTGTCCGTGGTTGGGGGATAGGAGTTAAGCCTTGGTTGGAGAAAAAGTGAACAGTTAGCAATGGAAATATATCTGGGAACTAGTAACGTATAAACAAATGCATAGGAGAGAATGTGATGATACTAAAGCTCTCATAGCACAGATTAACAAAGGAACAGGACTGATTCTAGATATCACCAGACTCTTAAGGGCAGAGAAGGGAATATTCACTGAAAAAGAATATTAGGGAAGACTCTGGGAAGACTAATGCTGTAAGAGTCCATGGGCAGGAGAGTGGAACTAGGGTGATCAATATGGTGAGATACTAAAAAGAAATAAAATGAGGAAATGTCATTTAAGATACCTTTGGGGAACAGAAAAAACAATTGAAATGTTCACAGTTGAAGTCAAATTAACACTGCTAATTGCACTGAGTTAGCAGTTATAAATGTACATTCAAGAAATGTGGCTGAGAAAGAAAAGAAAGTTGTTTGTCAAAAATTTAGAATTATAGCAAGAATTATTTGAGGGAGGATAGGAGTCATGATTATTCTTAGGCAGAAGAAGGCTTAGAGGAAGAGATTGCAGGTAGATAGAAAAAAAAAGGAATATCTGTTGAACAATATTATGATAATGGCTAAATCTGAATGTTTCATGATGTCTACAAAGTAAGGATAAAACCGAAAATTTTATTTTCAAATCATTCACGAATGTATCTTTATACACTCCTGTTTAGAGCCATTGCTTTTATCAAGGATATGCTGCAGAGGTTCCAAAATCAGTTGTGACACTTAGCACTTGTTCTGGACTCAGGTAACAGCATATTTCAGAGATGTACATGGTTGAAAATCTTATGTAAGCTTTAATGTTTAAAAACTTCTTAAAGAATACAGATAAAAAAATAGCCTTTGATTGTTTTCTTCTCATATGCTTTCTTTTCCTCCTCCTCTTCTTATCATTTTTCCTATTCTCTCTGTCTCTGTACCATGCTTGCAGTCATAAAATTTATTCAGAAAAACCTCCCACTAGTCTGAAGAATATTCACACTTCTTGGCCACACTAGAACCACAATGTCTCCTAAATACCGTAATAAATAGAAGACGGTATAAAATTGGGTCTGAAAGTTAATCCAAGTAACATGGGATGATTCTTGGGTATTAGACCACAAAGATCACTGTCAAATTTCTGTAAAATGTTTTTATTTAATGTTGACTTACATTTCTCAGTGGCACAGCTATATTAATTACTCTTTCTTTTCTTTTTTAATTTAAATATTCAGGGGATTATTGAAATTGGAGAATGTCAGTTATGGAATTGAACCACTGGGATCAGCGGCTACATATGAGCACATGCTTCATCGAATAAAGAATAATAAAATCTCTTTTCCTCCCTTACAAGAAACTTATCCTATGACCGAATTGGTAGATAAATCCTTCAGGATTTTTGTGAAATCAGAAGTAAGTAACCCCTTTTGTGAGATCTTCGCTTGTGTTACTTCTGATAAACTTATTCAGATTGAGATGTGTTACATTTGGAAAACAAATTTAAACTGATGTTGATCATATTAATACCTTCTCCTGTAAGGTGTTTATTTAAAACATATTTTATGTTTATTCATATAATATTTAGAAAATGTAAGAGATATAAAGATATAATTTAGAAATTCTCACAATTCCCTAATTGCAAGTATTTTTAAGCATGTATACATAGTTGCATTGTGACTGAATTTATATCCTACCAATATAATGTTACCCAAATCTGCTGATTATTACTTTGTCAGCATTTTCCTTGTCATTACACTTTTTTGTAAAAAAGTGTTATCTTAATAGCAAATTTAAAAGTAGTAAAAGGCAAGAAATTGTTTCAGAGCTCGTTGTCTAGAGATAATTGTCTTAGAATTTTCAAATATTTGTTCCAGTTTTTGTAATATACTTAGTTATAAATGCAGCTTTATAAATGTACAGATTTTTTTAAAACAAAAAATGATCTAACCATATATGCTGCTTCGAAATTTTCTTTTTGCTATTAAGAGGATATGTACATTTTTACTTATCATTAAATAATTTTCACTTATTATTTTAAATTAGATAATATTGGTTAACGTGTTAAAATATTAAATATGTACATATGTAAAGAAAATATTTTCTGTTTTCTAGAGGTAAATGCATTTTATCCATTGAAATTATTTGGATGTATATTCTTTTATAGTTTTTAATTTATATATGTGTGTGTGCATATATGAAGCATATATATGTATATATGAGCAAATATCCATGTATAAGCATATAGGTATATAATATATATACTAAGCACAAACTTGAAATTTATATATTTTGTAAAATTATGTCATATTTTACATATTTCATTATTACTTTAATCAAGAAATGAACTGCATGAATGTACCCAAGTTTTGAGCAATCATACTTTGCTTATAAATGCTTGCATATAAAAGTAGGCATATTTCCAAAGGCTTTTTGATGTATGTATATATATATATAATCTCCTAAGTTCCTCCTTAAGAAATTTTATACAACTTTACATTTTATCACCAGTGGCTAAATAAATGAATCTCTGTCTACATATTCTCATCAAAATTGAATGTCATGTTAAAGAGAAGCAAAAAAAAAAAATAGTAAAAAGTGAAAATAGAATTTAATTTATGATGAACTCCATCTCACTTTTGCTTTCATTTACTTTTGTTTATTTTGGCAAAGATGTTGGTTCAGATGTAGATTAATAAAATTACCCTTTCAGAATCTCGTAAAAACAATAAAATATAGCCATATATAGAGACGAAAATTTTATTTTTAATAAAACTAAGATGTGCCCGCAAACTTTATGCCAGCTCTGGAAACTATCTGCATGTTGCCATACAACATTGGACACAAGTAAAGACAATTTTTGCAGCTGAAATAGAGCACTATAACATAAATTTAAAAACTTTAAAGTATTCCATAAATACTCTTCTGTGGCAGAGGGAGAACCTGAAGAGGTGGATATGCTTTGAGAAAGACAAATAACCCCGCACTTGAAGCCATCCCTCTCCAATGAATCAGCAACAAGAGAGGGGTTGGAAGAGATACAGATAACAGACAGTCCCAGCTGCCTTAGTTTGAAATCCAAGTCTGTCCGGCTGTAGCCACAAGAACCTGGGCAAATAACATAGCCTTTCTGTGTTTAAATGTTCTTATCTGTAAAATCCAATAATAAAAATAATTGCTAACTCATGCAATATTTCAAAGATTAAATAAGTTTATAAATGGAAATTACTTAGCATAGTATATGGAGAAATGTAAGTGATCAATAACATTGCTACTACTAATAATAATATTTGCTCACCGCATTTTCTAATGTAGTGAAGCAACATATTGGAAGTAATTATGGAAAGTTTGGGTACAAAACAAAATGCAATAATGAAATAAAATAAAGACAAAGATTTCAGAACCTAAGAAAAAACCCGGGAAGTCACTGCAGGAATGGAGATAGGTGGGTAGTGGTACATGTTTGTGAATTGTGTATCTTTCATAGGGAAACTTGATAATTGCTTTTCATCCTGAATCTGATAGACTTAAATCTCTGAGTTTAGGTAAGCATGTTCTCACATGCACTAGTGCTTTTACAGGCACAAATAAACAAAGTGAATACCTCCAATATAACAGATTTTTTAAAAGAACAGAAAAAAAGTAACATGAAAACATATTTTTGGCAAATTTTTATATTTCTGAAAGTAAACACGAATAAACTTACAAGCAAGGTGAACACTTTCATTATAAGCAGAGTTGAAAAATGGAACAGAAACCAAACAAAATACAAGAAAGGGCTTACCTTTTAACGGCACGTTGGACGTATGCATTTACCCCTGCCCCTCCGTTAAACCCCACTACTATGAAAAGAGATTTTTAAAATGCGTAAACATACAAACACTAATAGAACAAGATAGGAATAAGAACAATGGAAATTTAATAGCAAATAGACAGCTGATTTAGCTCCTAAAAAGCTGAATCCTAAACTGGCAATGGGGATCGCCTCTGGAAACTTGGTACCTAGTGCAGTGCTGTCCAGTGTTTCTGGAATTGCATGCTCACATACCTTAGGAAATAACTTTAAAGGTAGACCTAAGAAGAGAATTGATTGAAAATAAGTTAAGTATTTAGAAATCCTGATTTCCTCTCCTAATCAATTGTCTCCGTTGTAAACTGATAGATAATCGAAGGTTGTTTACTTTGGCGGGGGGTGAGGGGTCTGTGAAACAGGAGCACTAGGCACAGACGTTCTATTGTATTCCACACTAGGGGAAGATCATCATACTGAAACTAAGGTAATTAAGTTAAACTTGGCACACTGGATATTGGAAACCCGGCTTATATATTCTAAGAAATATATCGGAGAGACTCCTCTCTAGGAGGCAATCAAACCAGCCAAAGAATCAAAACTAACCATATTAACAGCAAGGTTTTCCCAACCAACCACCTAGAGAAATTACCCTCTGTGAAGACAGCAGCCCAGAAACTACATGTATGATCATACATGTTGGAATAAGCTATTAAACGCTCAATTCTTAATATGAAGGTGCACTAAATATATGATGACACAATGTAATATGGAAGATGGAGACATGAAAAAAATCAAAGTTTTAAAGTTTGAGGTACCAAAGAATATAGGGGGTGAAGGAAACAAAATGACAATATCCTCAGAGAGCTAAGAGAAAATATTTCATCCGCAAAGTAAGAATGGAGTGCTGTTTAAAAACTAACATTCAACGGATAAGTAACAGTTCTTGGGAATTAAAAGTATGATAATAAAAACTCAATAGAAAGTTTACAAGATAAAATTCCAGAAATCACACAAAACGTAAAGAACAAAGACAAATGAAAGGGAAGTTTGAGAGAGAAGAAATGAAGTTAAAATAACAATATGGGTGATAGAAATAGGGGTTCCAGTACAAATAAACAGAGAAAATTGAGTTGAAGACAAGACAAGAAAAATTCTCAATTATTTAAGATGAATTTCTGGACTGATATAAGAAAATCTGATTTCTTATATATGCTCAAGATGCAGAATGGCATGAAATTTTCCAGCAGCAATACTGGGAGTTGAAAGGCAATACTACAATTGCTTAAAATAAGGCAAAGTAATTTTCAGTCTATAATTCTGTATCCAACCAAAACTACTTAATTGAGTTTTTTTAATAGAAATCATTTCTTTCCTCCCTAATGCAAAATGTCCTTCTTATTCTGTAAAATAAACAAGCCACAGTTAAACAGAAAAATAAAAGGCCCTAATCTCATCCTGAATGAAAATAGTAGCCAGCCACAATCAGAACCAAATTCACAAAGAATGTTTTCCAAATAGAGTGAACTTTCAACCAAATCAAACAATGGAACAACTGTGTACGCAGTTCTCCCCAAACTGTATTCTTCATGAGAATCAATATTAGGTCAAATCCCACTTGATTTTGAAGCAAACAGTTCCCCAACGCTCATTGGTTTAATGTCTTGTTCAGGCAAAGACCAAGTTGGATGAAACTCTCCTGGTTGATTGTCTTCCTAGCTTGACTCAGGACCCCTGAGAATCTCCCACTAGATTATCTGAGTCTAGTCAGTGATAAAGGGAAAAGAGTGCGTATGTCCCCACCTTGATACAGTTGAGCCTGGACAGCTGCCTGTCACTGACATCTCTTCTCTTGGAGAGGGAGTTAGCATCATTCTTGGATAACTGGCCATTCCTTATACCCCAAAGTATAATAATAGTCACTAATTCCCACCGTTTCTCCAAGAAAAGTTTGACTTGAGAGAACTGCATGTGTTCTAAAATAAGAATAATAATCAGAAAGGAATAAACATGAGCCATATGAATGACCATAAATATAAAATATAGGAAAAATACAAAATCCGAAGTGAATAAAAAACAATACTGATATTATTTTATATTCATGTACTGTCTCATAGGTGCCATGTATTGTTCTAAAAGCTTTACATATATCCTGTCTTTTCAATTCTTTCAATAGTTCTAAGAGTTAGTACGATTATCCCTCTTTTCAGATCAGGAAACAGAGATTTAGAGAGCTTAAATTATTAATCTACGAAATTCTCTGGTAAGTTGCTCCATTAAAATTCAAACCCAGGTAATATGACCCTAAAGATATGCTCTTTAGTAGTCTAATGGTCTACTTCTATACAGTCTGTTTAGGAGAGCCCTGAAAGTGCTCAGGAAATAAGTGTAAGAGAAAAATAAAGCTATTTTAAAAATAAAAAAAAATTGGTAGTAGAACTAGTGAATAATAGAATAAACGTCGTGCTAAAACCCCAAATTGTAGTATTATAGTCAGGTTTAAGGAAACAGAGAAAGCAATGATATAAAAATTATGATAGAGAACACCTAAGACCGTGTGATGGTTAATTTTATGTGTCAATTTGGCTGCGCCACAGTGCCCAGATAGTTGGTCAAATTTGATGGGTGTTTCTGTGAGGATGTTTTTGAATCAGATTAACATTTAAATCAGTGGACTTTGAGTAAAGCAGATTGTCCTCCATAACGTGAGTGGATCTCATGCAATTGGTTGATGTCCTGAATAGAACAAATGGACTGACCCTCCCTTAAGTAAGACAGGATTCTCCAGCCAGCTGCCTTCAGACTGGAAGTGCAGCAGCAGCTCTGCCTGGATCTCCTGCCCACTGGCCTACCCTCAAGAATCATGTGAACCAGTTCCTTATAATAAATCTAATTATAGTAAATTAAAATAAATGTATAAATATACACACAGACATCCTGTTGGTTCTGTTTCTCTGGGGAACCCTGACTAGTAGAGTGTAAAAGGTTGATAAGAGAAATTCAAAATAATAAAATTGTCCTTCATGAATAAAATAGCACCCAAAGTATTACAAGTTACTAAGAATAAAACTTTGTTCATGTAAAGGAGTTCTGAATTTGAAAGATGCCCCAAGAAACCCTGATAAAAACTGGCAACACTGAGATGTAATGTGGTTAGTATATTGGACTTCATAAATGTATAATGAATAATCTTATAGGCACCTTGGCCTCCACAGAAATCACCTACAAAGATAGGAAAACTCAGCCTTTGCTCAAATGAAGTGCTTGTAAGACAGTCAACCATGTCTGTCTTGGGGGCTTGTATAGAGAATTGCTTCTCTAGGGGGTACAGGCATACCTCGGAGATATCATGGGTTTTGTTCCAGACCACTGCAATGAAAAGAATATCACAATAAAGTGAGACAATTTTTTTGACTTCCCAATGCATATAAAGTTATGTTTAAACTATTCTGTAGTCTATTAAGTGTACAGTAGCATTATGTCTATAAAACAATGTACATACCTTAATTAAAAAAATACCTAATTGATAAGAAATGCTAACCATCATCAGAGCCTTCAGCAGGTGGTAATCTGTTTGCTGGTGAAGGGTCTTGTAAAAAACACAATATCTGCAAAGCACAATAAAATGAGGTATGCCTGTATACAACATCCCAACAGTTTTTTTAACCTAGTCAAGTTGCCGTTTTATATAAAAACATTCTTACTTTCTCAGGAATTCTGAGACTATAGTATCTGTGGAACTTTGAGGCAATATTACTTCAATCAGTATAGCAAAATAGGAATCGAATCAAACAATTTAACATATTTATGTAGAAAACCACAGAATCATTGATAAATAGTCCAGAAATATCATTTGGCAAAATTCAACACCCATTCATGATGAAAACTAGGAATAGAAAACTTCATTGATCTAGCAAACAGCATCTGTTAGCATCTACAGCTAACATAATGAATGTAAGTGACTGAATGTTTTGCCCCTGTTGTGGACTGCATGCTTGTGTCCCCCCCAAATCCATATGTTGAAACCCTGACCCCCCCATACGATGGTATTAGGAGGTGGGGTTGTGGGAAAATAATTAGGGTTAGATTAGGTCATAAGGACGGGGCCCTCATGATGGGATTAATGTTCTTATAAAAAAGGGAAGAGACAGGAGATCTCTCTCTGCTCTTCCTCCCAAGAGCACACAAGAAGACAGCCGTCTGCAAACTAGGAAGAGAGCTCTCACCAGCTACTGTATCTACTGGCTCCTTGTTCTTGAACTTCCCAGCCTCCCGAACTGTGAGAAATAAAATGTTTGTTGTTTAAGCCACCTAGTCTCTGACATACTTTTTATAGTCTGAGCTTACTAAAATAGCCCCTAAGATTAGGAATAACACGAGGCCATTTGCCCTCACTAGTTCTAGTCAACATTTTACTAGAGTTCCTCGATAGTGCAACGGGAAAAAGAGTAATAATCAAGGGCACACGCTTTTGAAAGGAAAAAGTAACCCTATATTTTTAGTGATCTAACTGTGTATGTAGAAAATCCCAAAGGATCCCCACCAGAGCTATCAGGACTAATAAGAGGGTCTAGCAAAGTCACAGGAGAGAAAGAAATTGACATCATTAAGATGTTCGTTTTCCTGAAATTTATCTGTGGATTTAGTGTAATCCCAATCAAAATTCCAGTATGTTCTCAAATTCATAAAGAGATGCAAATATCCTAGAATAGTCAAACAGCTTTAAAAAGAAGAATAAGATAGAGTACTTACATTACTTTTTCTTTTTTCTGTTCTTTCTTTTTGTGAGGAAGATTGGCCCTGTGCTAACATCTGTTGCCAGTCCTCCTCTTTTCGCTTGAGGAAGATTGCTGCTGAGCTAACATCTATGCCAATGTTCCTCTATTTTTTATACATGGGATGCCGCCACAGTGTGGCTTGATGAGTGTCAAGATCCACGCCCAGGATCCAAACCTGCTAACCTTGGGCTGCCCAAGAGGAGTGCATGGAACTTAACCATTAGCCACCAGGCCAGCCTCTACATTACTTTTTCTTAAAGGACCAGATAGTAAATATTTTAAGCTTGTGGGGCATGTGGTCTGTTGCAGCTACTTCACTCTCCCTGTGTAGCATGAAGCAGCATAGACAGTATACAAACAAATGGTGCGGCTGTGTTCCAATAAAATATTTTTTACAAAACAGGTGGCCATAGCTTGGGTTATAGTTTGCTGATCCCTGCTATAGAGATACACATTGTTTTATTGGTGTAAGTATAGACATATAGAACAGTGGAACAGAATAGATCAGAAGTAAACCTGTGTACTATTGGCCAATTGATTTTCCACAACGATGTGAAGGACTTTGAAAGGTTAAACAGTGATCCCTTCAAATTATGCTAGAAGACTGGCTATCCATATGGAATAAAATGAATCTTGACCCCTATTTAAAAAATTGAATTACAGAATAGTCTTAAATGTCAAGACTAAACAAAATTTCTAGTAAGGAACTTAGGAGAAACCAAATTAATGAACCATAAGAATGTGAAAAGATGTTCAACGTCCTTAATTACCAGGGAACTGCAAATTAAAACCTCAATGAGACATCAATACAGGTTAACAAGAATGGATACAATGAGAAAACACAATACCAAATATAGGCAAGAATATGGAGCAGCTGGCACTCTTATTAATCCTTGGTGAAAATGCGGAATGATCAAACTGCTTTAGAAAACAATCTGGCACTTTCATAATACTTTATACACTCACAATTACCATATGACTCAGGTATTCCATTTCTAAGTATTTACCAGGAAAAATGAAAGAATATAACTGCACATGGATATTCAGCTTTATTTATAATTGCTAAAATGACTAAATAATCCAAATGATCATCAACAGTAAATGTATAAACAAATTGTGATATATTTCTAAAATGGCATGCTACTTAGCAATAAAAACTAATGAGTTACTAATAATCACAACAACATAGATGAATGCTGAGTGAAAAAAGCCAAATATAAAAGAGTACATACCATATAATTCTATTTATGTGAAATTCTAGAGTGGATTATTTTAATTTATGGTGAGAGAAAGCAGATAATTGGTTGCCTTGAGTCCTCTGGGCTATTGACTTGGACAAGGGTGATAGAAACATGCTTTGCTTTACTTGTGGAAATGGTTCCATGGGTGTACACGTTAGTACTAATTCATATGACTATTCTTAAAATGGATGCATTCTATTGAGTGTAAGCCACAGTAAAGTCAAAGTTAATTAAAAGGACAAAAGCAATGAGAAAATAGAGGCAATGTTTCAGGGAAAGTTGGTGAGAGCTTGTTTAGTTGAAGTTTGGGGGAAGGTTTCCAGAGGAAGGACACATGAGTTCTTCCTCATTTCAGTAAATTTTCTGAGGACTCTAATTATCAATAATATAAAGTAAAAGCTTCTGATTTGTCCGTAAAATTTTTATTTGGAATCTCACCTGCTTATTTATTCAGGGGCATCTATCCTTTTGTTTTCTTATTATCTTTATATATTTGCATCTGTAACTATTTATCTATTTATCTATCTATACTTTGTGTGTGTGGTGTATATGTATGTATACATATATAATGTGTGTATGTATGCATACATGTAATAATGTACATATATAATGTACATAATTACAAACAATTTGAGAATTTAAAAAGTGTTTTACTTAATTCATGTCTGCTGTTTCCCAGAAAAATTCAGATGCGCTAACGAAAAGAATTCTGAAGATGCAAATCGTTATGGATAAAGCCTTGGTATGCATTATTGATATATTTCTTCATATCTTTATTTTGTGTTTAAATTCAAAGGAAATGTGAGAAAAAAGACTTCCATTGTTTGCAATATAGATATATTTTCTCTGTTCAAAATATGTCTCTGGTAAAGCACAACATAAAGAAATGTTGTCAGTTGCCTTTACATTGACATAGGGGGATTGCTATTTACAATATTGATTTCCAAATCAGTATAGAATTCTATCAATAATATATAGCTTTGTATAATGGAAGGATTCTAGTACAATATTACCTATTGGATTATAATTAGCTCCAGATATTTCTGAATCCACCCCAAATGGTGGTGAAACTGTTTTCTTTAAATTGATTTCCATTTTAAAACTAGCTATTTTGTTTATTACTAAATTGGAGATCCTTGTTATTAAATATTATCTTTTATAAGATTATTTTATGCTTTGTAATCACTTGGGTTCTCTGGTGGAAGTTCTGCATTTTAAAATGAGAAGAATTATTCATAGGAACATTCATTTAGTTATGGAAATGTTTGTTTATATAATCAGTTTTAACAAAGCCATATGAGTAACAAGTTAAAAAATATGATTTGTCCATTATCACTGATATTTTTGCATAAAGTCCCTTGGTGAGTGCCATAATGTTCTAGATTATGTTCATAAAAGAAAATATTTACATCTTTAAATAATTTTTACAAAAACAATAACAGAAAAGAATACACAGACAAAATAATTTAAAAAAACACATAATTTTATCACCAGGAGATAAATTATATGCACACATTTCCCATTTTTTTGAGGAAGATTAGCCCTGAGCTAACATCTGCTGCCAATCCTCCTCTTTTTGCTGAGGAAGACTGGCCATGAGCTCACATCCGTGCCCATCTTCCTCCATCTTGTTTGTGGGACACCTACCACAGCGTGGCTTTTGCCAAGCTAAGCCATGTCCGCACCCGGGATCTGAACCGGCAAACCCCAGGGTGCCAAGAAGCGGATTGTGTGCACTTAACCGCTGCACCACCGGGCCGGCTCCAACACATTTCCTATTTTTAATACACACATACTTATATTTATGTATGTGTATATTTATATATCTGCATTATATATGCTATTTTGTAATGCTATTTTCTAAACAATTTAATAATATTATCCCATATTTTAATGCTTACATAGTGTTCAATTAATATATTAAATAAAATTTAATCTGTTTTACTAGCTAATGCCCTTTGGGGCATTTATATTTTCATTATTGTTGTTTCATGCGGAATAATATTATTTGGTTTAACACCAGGGAGCATTGGAATTATGCTCCCCCAGATAATCCCATGAGGTTGCTAAATTTAAATCTAGACAGCCCACTTTCCTCCCTCCACTTAGATGTTAACCTGCCAGTAGCAACAGAAGACATCTTCAGATGCTATTGTCATCATGCAAAAACACCTCCAAAGAGTTCTTTATAATATTCTATGATGAGTATTCCCTCTCCTTTTATGTTCAACTTTTCTGTCTTAAATTTTAAAGTATGACTCTAAACGGCATATCCATAGGTCTTTTTTTTCTCTGCTGGATCAGATAATCCCTTCCTTCTCGTTAGAGTATTTAGTTGATTTGTTTATCACAAGTACTGACAACAGCAGATGGAGGTTAAGTACTCCCGTGTGGTGTGTGCTATTAGCGTTCTAATTGTCCTGTCAACTGTTTGCTCTTTTGTTCCTCCCTTGCTGCTCTTGGATTAGTGGGCTATTTTTAGCATTTATTTTTATCTCGTATATATATTTTTTCTGCTATGCCCCTTTATCTCCCACGTCCCACCCCAGTGGTTTAACTAGTAGTTTCAATTAGTATTCCTATCTTATCACAATCTGGAATTAATGTTATACCATTTCATATATAATGGAAAATCCTTGTAACAGTAAAATTCCATTTAATACGTTTGTGATGTTACTGTAACCTATACTACTTCTCCATGTGTTATAAACCACAAAATAAATTATTTTAAATTAAATATTCAATTGTTGTTTAAAGAAGGAAAAAAGGGTTTCTCATTTTTCTGCCTATTTACCATTTCCAAAGCCCTGTCTTCCTTCTTTTAGGCCTGTGTTTCTGATATTTCTGTTTAGCCTGTTGAATTTTCTTCAGCTTTTGTTCATCTGAAATTATCTTTATTTCATTTTCACTTTTTAAATATTTTATTTGAAAATATTTTCAAACTTCCAGAAAAGTAGCAGGAATGAGAATAATGCAAAGAACACCTGTATCCTCTTTACTTGGATTTATTGTTAATATTATATCATGTCATCGCTTGTGCTCTATTTGAAAGTAAATTGTAAATTGCATCATGCAGCTTTTTTTCAGTGTGCATTTACTAGAATAAGATCAGTACGTTATATAACCACAATAGAGTTATCCATGTAAGTAAAAATAACATCATTAGAACACTTTTAATCAATTCTATAACAACTGCTTTGTGATTGGACCGTGTAATCTACGTGATACTATGCTTTACAGTCAAAGAACTGTTTCATGGCCTAATATGAGTCAACTTATGTAAAACGTTCATATATATTTGAAAAAATATTTATATATATTTTATTATTGTTTTATATAAGCTTTTATAAATGTGTATAATGTCCAAAGTTTGCTTGAGTTTTTAAAGTCTTGTATATCTTTACGGTTAATTTGTCTGCTTGATCTATTAATGATTGAGAAGTATGTAAAAATCCCTCACTATGATAATTTCTATTTATAATTCTGTTAAGTTTGTTTTATGTATTATGTTGCTAGGCTATTAGTTATAAGCAAGTTTAGAATGCTTCCATCTTTCTGATGAATTAAATATTTTATAAATATGTTGTGATAATTATTTCCTTTTTCATATTAATGTTACTATTATGTTAATTACTGTAACTATCACATCACGTAACATGTGCTTTTTGTCTAGTATTGTCCTGGTATGTATTTTCCTGCTTTGACTGTTCGTACTTATATGTCTTTATAATTTAAGTGTTTTTCTTTTAATTTGCATATAGTGAGTTTTCTTAGTCTTTATCATTTGCCTAGTGTTTGATGTGTTGATAATTTGTGATTATTGACATATGTGGATTCATTTCCAAAACCATATTTTTGTTTTCTTTTGTCTTGCTTTTCATATGTTTATTCTTGCAAAGGATCACCCTCACTCATGCTACACCTGCTGTGTTGTGTAAATATTCAATATGGTTTATTGGGGAAGGTTACATACAGAGAAATAGCAAAGTGCAAACAGTCTCTAAACAGCTGGGAGGATGGCAACTCTCTTGTCTGTATCAGAGAACTCTATCCATTCCGTTTTATTTTCTGCCAGGAGTCTTCTGCAGACTTACTGGAGATATTGAAGATCTCAAGCTGCCAATTTTTATGTTTTCAGCCAACACTTAGAAATGTGTGTGCACACGCAATTAGAAGTATTTCAGAGAAAATAGTATGACTTTTGTTCCCTTGAATGAGGACATCTTCTTAAATTATTCACTAATATAGCACTCAGAGCTCTGCATTTACAAAGTACATTGTTGATCCAGGATATATGGTCCTGTTGTCTTATTGGGATAAAGACAAACGATGACAGCACACTGCAGCAGACAACATAGACAGCAGTTTAGCTATTTAGAGATTTGAGTCCTGGTACTCACCTTTAATAATTGTTGCAATCGTAACCTTAATTGTGTGGGTTTTTGTTTTTTTTTTTTTTTTTGGTGAGGAAGATTTGCCTTGAGCTAACATCCGTTGCCAATCTTCCTCTTTGTTTTTGGTTTTCTTTTGCTTGAGGAAGATTAACCATGAGCTAACATCTGTGCCAATCTTCCTCTATTTTGTATGTGGAATACCTGCATAGCATGGCTGATGAGTGGAGTATGTCCGTGCCCAGAATTGGAACCCACGAACCTGAGCTGCCAAAGTGAGAGAGTGGAACCCTAACCATTCAGCCATGGGACTGGCCCCTTGACCTTACCTTTTGATCCTTAATTTCTGTATGTGTACAAAGGAAGATAATCACAACTATCTCATTTAAATATTATTGATTAACATACGAAGTCCCTAGCTTTATGCCTAAAACTTACTAAATACTTGATAAATCTTAATTCTACTTTCATTCTTTCACTTGAGCACTGCATTATTTTAGCGTTTTATATTTTATATCCATTTAAAATGCTGTAGTCTGGTAATTTTCACTAGTGATTAAGAAACAAAAATTTGCCTTTCAGTATAATTACATGGGCTCTGAAGTGGCAGTTGCAACTGAGAAAGTTGTCCATATCTTTAGTCTTATCAACACTGTAAGTATTTATTTTCACATTTAAATAAGAAATATTCCTATTAATGAAGTAACATTGTATTAATAGCATTTGTATTTTTATAAAAAGTAGTCTTACCAACTAATTTCATTCACCAGTGGATTTCATCTCCAAAAAATAATAAATTGATTATATTAGCTTTATGTATGAGATGTAATGTTATATTTATGTAGCCTAAAACTGCGTATCATGTGTCTTCTGTTTTCAGATGTTTTCCCAGCTTAAAATGACTGTTATGTTAACTTCTTTGGAGATCTGGTCAGATCAAAATAAGATTTCCTCTAATGGGGATGCTGATGAAGTACTGCAAAGATTTGTGTCATGGAAAGAAAAATTTTTGTTTCAAAGGTCTCATGACATGGCATTCTTATTAATGTAAGTACCTTGTTTGCATTGATATAGGGTTTATCAAATTATTTGATATTTTAGCTATCAAAATTATATACAAAATTTATTATGTATAATAACAAGACATCTCAAACAAAGATTGCATGAGTACTGTATTGGCAGAAGGCAAAATATAAAAATTCAATAATAACGTAAGACACTAACTCATAGTAGGCCGTTATTCTCAGAGTGGACTGTCTACCTGTGGAAATGTAGTGAACTGGAAAATATGAAAGACTTAGGAGAAACGTGAGGCCTTGATGGTTTTAAAGATTTTCCCAGGAGTAAATAATTGAAACCATCATTTTAACATTAAATAAAATGTAAATTTGTTAACAGAATGCAATAATTGCATACAAAGCTGGTTACAGTACAAAACCTTTAAATAGTAATGTGGTTACCTTCCAGTATTTCTATACTGACCTAATGTGTAGCTATTTAACTACTTGTACCGTATCTTTCAAGTCTTTAGATTTTTGTTTTAATAATTTAATTATTTTAGATGGAAAAAAAACAAAAAGACAATTCTGAAGACCTTAAATAATATGGAATACATTTATAAATCTATTGGTGTCTCCTGTGGAATTTAAGTTCAGGTTTGGGGATTCAGGAACAACATTAACTAAGGACTAAAATGAGTGCGGTCACTTTCTACCTCCTGTCTTTCTTTTTCTTGGTGAGTCTACTGCATGTTCTGTCTCTTCTCTCCTGTCCTCCAATCCAACATTTTTTACATACTTTAAGGGTTCACCATGTGCAAATCATGGCAGTAAACTGTCTTGAATTTTACATTTTAGGATTATATTCATCCAGTGGTGACAATGGCGGTAATTAATTTTTTTGAATGATTAAGCACTACTAGGTTTTAGGCTGTGTATCAGTTGATGTTAAAGTAGCCTTTAGAACTTACCTTTGTATGAACTATGGGAGATTACCCGATACAGAATAATTGAAAGCATTAGACATGATATGTATTATTCATGTTTTAAGAAAACATAGCTTTATTGAGGCATCCAATTCTTAAAAAGTCATTAAGTTATTAACAATTTAAAATGCATTTATCCACAAGAAAAATTTTATTACTTAGTTATCGGGACCATCAAAATTACGTGGGAGCAACATATCATGGAATGGCATGTGATCCAAAGTTTGCTGCAGGAATTGCTCTGGTATGCATTTTATTCCCATCTCTTCAGTAATTATATCACATTTTGAAAGTTAATATCCACTTCAAGGAATGAAAGTGTATATAGTGTATCTTCCATGCTGTTTTGAGAAATTTTTATAAAATCCTTCTTTTGATCTTGAAACTCAAATGTTATAATTTTTAAAGATTAATTGTGGTAAAATACACATAAAATTTACCACTTTAACTATTTTTAAGTGTACAGTCCAGTCGTGTTAAGTATATTTACATTGTTGTGAAACAGAGCTCCAGAAATTTTCATCTTGTATAACTGTAACTTTTGTACCCTTTGGCAACAAAGCCCCATTACACACAGCCTCTAACTGCTGGCAACCAACCTCTGCTTCTATGCGTATGATACTTTTAGATTCTGTATATAAGAGGGATCACACAATATTTGTCTTTCTGTGTCTGGCTTATTTCGCCTAACATAATACCATCCAGTTTCATTCATGTTGTTGTAAGTGGCAGGATTTTATTCTTTTTATGGCTGAATAATATTCCATTGTGTGTATGACATTTTCTTTATCCATTCATCTGTCAATGAACACTGAGGTTGTTTTCATACCTTGGCTATTGTGAATAGTGCTGCAATGAACATGACAGTGCAGATATCTCTTCAAGATACTGTCTTCAATTATTTTGGATATATACCCAGAAGTTGGTTTGCTGGATTATATGGTAGTTTTATTTTTAATATTTTGAGGGACCATCAAACTGATTTCCAGAGTGATTGCACCATTTTATAATCCCAACAAATGGTTCACATTATATTCATCACATGAAGATTTTGCCCTATGTTTTCTTCCAGTAGTTTTATAGTTTTGGATCTTACGTTTAGATCGTTATCCATTTTGAGTTATTTTTTTGTATATAGTGTAATATAAGAGTCCAACTTTATTCTTTTGCATGTCAATATCCAGTTTGCCTATCACCGTTTATTGAAGAGATATCTTTTCTCTGTTGAATATTCTTGTTGAAGCGACTGTTCTTTCCCCGCTGTCTGGTCTTGGTACCCTTGTCCTAGGTCATTTGGCAACATGAGTGAGGGTTTAATTTCTAGGTTCTCTTTTCTATTCCAATGAGCTACAGGTCTGTCTTTTTGCCAGTACCACATTGTTCTGATTACGTTAGCTTTATGATATGCTTTGAAATCAGAAAATGTGAGTCCTCCAACTTTGTTCTTTTTCAAAATTGTTACAGTTATTCAGGATCCCTTGAAATTCCATATGAATTTTTAGGTTATTTTTTCTTTTTCTGCCAAAAAATGCTATTGGGATTGTGGTAGGAATTGCATTGAATCTGCAGATTGTTCTGGGTAATAAGGTCATCTTAATATTGTCTTCTAATCCTTGGACTGCAATGTCTTTCCATTTATTTGTTTCTTTTCTATTTTTTTCAGCAATATTTTGCAGTGTTCAATAGACAAGTACTTCACCTCCTTTATTAGGTTTATTTCTAAATATTTTACTCTTTTTCATGCTATTGTAACTAGAATTATTTTCTAAATTTCTTTTCAGATTGTCATTGTTAGTGTATAGAAACTGATTATGTTGATTTTGTATCATGAAATTTGTTTATTAGTTCTAACAGCTTATTTATGTGGAATAGTTGTATATCCTAATAGTAGGTCACTCTAGTTCCTCTCTGTGGGATGCCATCACAGCATGGCTTGATGAGTGGTGCGTAGGTCCGCACCAAGGATCCCAATCAGTGAACCCCAGGCCACCAAGGAAGGGCACACAGACTCAACCACTTGGCCACAGGACTGGCTCCTGAAGTTGTTTTCTTATATTCCTAGTTTCTTGGGTGTTTCAATCACAAAAAGGTATTGAATATTGTGAAATGCGTTTTATGCTTTAATTGAGATGATCATGTGGATTTTATCCTTTATTCTGTAACAATGGTGTATTACATTGGTAGATTTTCTTGTGTTAAATGGTCCTTGTATTCCAGGAATAAATCTCACTTGATCATGGTGTATAATCTTTTCAATGTGCTGTTGAATTTGGTGTGATAGTATTTTGTTGAGGATTTTTGCATCAATATTCATCAGGGATATTGGTCTGTAATTTTCTTTTCTTGTTGAATGTCTGGTTTTCGTATCAAGGTAGTGCTGACCTCATAAAGTGAGTTTGGGAGTATGCCTTCTTCTTCAGTCCTTCAGTCCTGAAAGAGTTTGCAGATTATTGGTAATAATTCTTCATTAAATGTTTGCAGAATTTACTAGAAAAGCCATCAAGTCCTGGGCTTTTCATGGTTGGAAGGTTTACGGTTATTGCTTTAATCTTCTTGCTGGTTATTCATCTGTTCAGATTTTCTGTTTCTTCAGTTTTGATAGGTTGTGTGTTTCTAGGAATGTATCCTTTTCTTCTAGCTTATCCAATATGTTGGCATACACTTTTCATAGTATTCTCTTATAAACTTTTTTTAAAAAATTGTGTCATCAATTGTATGTCCCCTCTTTCATTTCTTATTTAGTTAGTTGAATATTATCTCTTCTTTTCTTTGTTAATCTAGCTGAATTTGCCAATTTTATTGATCTTTTCAAAGAACCAACTCTTCGTTTCATTGATTTCTTTCTATTCTTTCTATTTTATTTATTTCTGCTTTAAAATTTATTATTTCTTTCCTTCTGTTTGCTTGGGGTCACTTTCTTCTTCTTTTTCTAATTCCTTGAGGTATAAAGTTACATTGTTCATTTGAGATCTTTCTTTTTAAACGTATTTGTTTACAGCTCTAAACTTCCCACTTAGCGCAGCTTTTGCTGGATCCCGTAAGTTTGGGTATGTTGTATTTTCATTTGTCTCAAGGTATTTTCTAATTTCCCTCGTGACTTCTTCTTTGGACTCACTGATGTTTAAAAGTATGTTGTTGACATCCCACAGTTTTGTGAATTTTCAAGTTTTCTTTCCTTAATTTCTAGTTTCGTTCCATTGGGATTAGAAAAGATACTTTGTATAATTTCAGTATTTTTAAAGTGGTTAGACTTGTTTTGTTATGTAAGAGGTGATCTATCTGGAGACCTGGAGAATGTTCATTGTGCATTTGAGAAGAACATGTATCCTGCTACTGTTGTCTGGAATGTTCAGTATGTGTCTAGTAGGTCCAGTGATCTATACTGTTAAGTTCTTCATTTACTTATTTATCTTTTGTCTGATTGTTTTGTCCGTTATTAAAAGTGAAGTATCGAAGTCTCCTATTATTATGTTGCCATCTGTTTATCCCTTCAATTCTGTCAAAATCTGACTCATTCATTTAGGAGCTCTATTTTTGGGTACTTAAATATAATTGTTATATATTCTTGGTTAATTCACTCTTTTATCCTTACATAATGTCTTTGTCTCTTTTAACAGTTTTTGACTTAAGGTAATTTTGTTTGATAGTAGTATAGACACCTCTTCTGTCTTTTGGTTACTATTTGCATGGAATATCTTTTTCCATCCTTAACCTTTCAGCCTTTGTGAGTCCTTAGATCTAGAGTGACTGTCTTGTAGACAGCATATAGTTGGATCCTGTTTTTTAATTTAGCCATTTTATGTCTTTTGATTGGAAAACTTAATCCATTTACATTTAAAGTAATTACTGATAGGAAGAACTTATATTGACATTTTGTTAATATTTTCCTCTCTATCTTGTAGCATTTTTGTCCTTCTCCTCCTCTCTTACTACTTTCTTTTGTGTTTCATTTTCTTTTATTGTGACATGCTTTTGTTCCCTTCTCTTTTCCTTTTGTGTATATGATGTAGATATTTTCTTTGTGGTTACTATTGCAATTACTTAAAGCATCTTAATGTTATAATAGTCAGTTTTAAACTGATAGCAACTTAACTTCTATTGCATACAAAAACTCTACTGCTTTACAGCTCTACCTCTCACTTTATGTTATTACATAGACTTTAGTGTTTGGTTTGTGTCCTTTAAATGCTATGCAAGAATTAAAAGTGAATTTATGTACCAAAATTACAATAATACAGGTTACTATATTTGTCCATATAGTTGCTTTTATTAGAGAACTTTATAATTTTGTTTTGGCTTTATAGTGCTATCTAGTACCCTTTCTTTCCAACTTGAAGGCCTCCCTTTAGCATCTCTTTTAGATCAGACCTAATGGTAATGAACTCCATTAACTTTAATTTCTCTGGAAAAATCTTGCTTTGGAAAAAGAAAGTTTTGCTGGGTATAATATACTTGGTTGATGGTTTCTTACAGCACTTTGAATATATCACCCTACACCCTTCTGGCAGTGCAAAGTTTCTGCTGAGAAAGCCACTAGTAATCTTATGGGAGCTCCCTTACATGTGACAAGTCACTTTTCTCTTTCTGCTTTCAAGATTCTCTCTTTGTCTTTGACGTATGACAGCTTGATTATAATGTGTCTCTGTGTGGGTCTCTATGGGTTTCTCCTACTTAGGAACTGTTGTGTTTCTTGAATCTAAATGTTCATTCTCTGCTTCAGATGTATGAAGTTTTTGACCATTATGTCTTCAAATAAGCTCTCTGCCCCTTTCTCTCTTTGCTTTCAGAGACTCATATTGGTCTGGTTGTAGTGTTGATAGGTTCTTTCACTTCCCTTGTTCTTTTTTTCCCCTTATTCTTTCCTTATTATTCTTATTTTTGTCCTCTCACTTCGAATGGCCTATCTTCAGGTCTGATTCTTTCTTCTGCCTGATCAAGTCTGCTTTTGAATCCCTCCAGTGAATATTTTTAGTTCATTTATTATATTTTTCAGCTGGAGAATTTCTGTTTTTAATATTTTATATCTCCTTCTTGATATTTATACCTGGAATTTATTTCACATATGTAAGGCTGATTCAGCATTCAAAAATCAATCAATTTACTTAATCGATCCTATCAATAGGCTAAACAATAAAAATCATATGATCATATCAAAAGAATCATAAAAAGGATTTGACAAAGTCCAACACAATTTATTATTTAAAAAATTGTAGCAAATTATGAATATAAGGGAACTGCCTCAGCTTGAGAAAGAACATCTACAAAAACCTACAACTAACATCACTCAGTAGTGGTGAGAAACTAAATGTTTTCCCACTATGATCAGAAACAAGGTAAGAATGTAGCTTACAACTCCTATTCAGCATCATACTGGAAATGTAAAACACTGACAATACCCAATACTGTGAGGATGTAGAGCAATAGCAACTCTGATTCAGTGTTGATGGGAATGCAAAATGGTACAGCCACTGTGGAAACAGTTTGGCAAATTCTTACAAAACTTGATGTATTCTTACCATATGATCTAGCAATTGTCCTTTTTGGCATTTACCCAAATGAGTTCAAAATTTATGCCCCCCCACAAAACGGCACATGAATGGTTATATCAGCTTTATTCATAATTGCCAAAAATCGGAAGCAACCAAGATGACCTTTAAACAGGTGAATGCATAAACAAGCTTGGGTAAATCCATATAAAGGAATATTACTTAGTGATTACAAAAATGAGCCATCAAGCCATGAAAAGACATGGAGGAAACTTAAATGTATAGTCATTAGTGAAAGACGCCACTCTGAAAAGGCTACATAATGTATTATTCCAACTCTATGATGTTCTGGAAAAGGGAAAACTATGGAGATAATAAAAAGATCATGGGTTGCCAAGGGTTTGTGCCTTAATGGCACTGCTCCTTCTCAAGGGTTTTCTTTTTTTCTTTATTTTTTTGCTAAGACAAAAAAAAGAAGCCATTTGCAAGGTGTTATAGTATTCTGCCTTTGGAAAAAATTAACTTGACTCTCTCTTTTAAAACTATTTCTAAAGTCATACTGATACCAGTTCAACGCTTAAGAATCTGTGTATTTTTTCCAAGTGTTCATTTGAAAAGTAATAGAGTCACTGAAACAATGCTTATTCTTCTCAAAACAATTTTTAAAGTTTATTCAATTTAAATCAGTAACATATAGTAAAAACATATGGTAGCTGTAATTTTATTTTGTTGTATGTCAATGACATTTGGATTAAAAGCACTGTCACTCAAAAGCATAATAAAACTTACCTAATTTTTTCCATATTCCTAATAAAATAATGAGCTGTGGTGTACTAGTTTCTTAAATATGTATTTGCATTTAGGTTGTATGCTCACAAAATTATTGAAAAAATCAAAAGGGTGAAGAAATAACTTAGACAACAAATCTGTTTTTTGTTTTTTGTGTGTGTTTAGTATCCAAAGACGATAACTTTAGATGCATTTTCAATTGTTATGGTACAGTTGCTTGGAATTAATCTAGGATTAACATATGATGACATCTACAATTGTTACTGTCCAGGAACTACATGCATAATGAATCCTCAGGCAATGTAAGGTGTTATTTTTATCAAATCTATGTCTTCTCTTGGGAAATGTTTGTAGTATTCCCTGATATATAGTCTTTTGCAATATAATTTAAGTAAGAATATTTTTATTAAATACATATGTGCCTAAAAACTTATTGAAGAAAATGAGTATTTGATATTGTAGAAAATGTGTTTAGTAGTTCTATATTCAATGTTATAGTATAAAGCGGATGTTGATGATGACTTTCTGGGTTTTCTAGAATCTTCATGTGAAATCCATTCATTCATTCTAAGAATCTGTAATAAGCATCTACTGTGTCCCAGGGATTATGTTAGTTTGTCTTACGAATGGTTGACAAGATAGATATGTCCTAAATATCTTACATTAGTCCTTCAGGGACAGAGAGTTAAAAAATAGGCATAAAAATAAACAAAATATAAATTCTTTCTATAGGTGCCGAGAAAGAAATAAGTAGGGAATACATGGGGAGGAGAAACTTTCTGATAAAGTGCTTTAGGAGAGTTTCTCTGAGGAAATAATTATGTCAGAACCCGAAAGTGAAGGAGTGAATCTGGTCCTGTAAAAAGCTTGTTGAAAACTTTTCAGGGTCAGCAAGTGAAGTGATACTTGGTTGGAAAAAAATTAGAAAAGCTCGACGAACTGAAATAAGGAGATGGAGGGGAGGATAAAAACGAGCCCTCCCCCCCCCCCAAAAAAAAAGAAAGAACACCTGAGACTACAAGGAAGAATGGTTTAGGCCTGGAGAGAAAGTAAAACACAATGAGGCTAAAGCACAACGAGTCAGGGGAAGTCCAGGAGAGGACATAGGAAATGTAGGAGAGAGCGTGATCACAGAGTCCTGATGCGGGACTTGGGATTTTATAATAAATGTAACAAAACACATTGTTATTGATTCATGCAGTGTGGATAGTAAAAATTATCTTGTAAAATGAATGCAAAATATGTCAGTGGGGACAAGAATACAGTAATATTTAAGAAATGATGATTCTCATAATAATCTATAGCAGTTTCATAGATGGAGAGAAAGGGAGATGTCAAGACTTATCTGTAGATTTTTGGATATCACGACATATTAACAGATATTAAAAAGGCAAATATTTTAGGAAAGGTGGAAAATGGGGGGAAATCTTGAGGGGAGTTTATATGTATTAAATTTTGGGTCCTAAATCTTCCATTAGAGTTAAGTGCACAGATGTATAATTCCGGATCTCAAAGGACAAGGGATGTAAAATGTATGAGCCATCAGCATATTGATGGGAATTAAAACCATGAACAGATCATTTAGAAAGAAGGTGAAAAGAGGTGCCTTAAGATGTAGCTTTGTCTACTTCCCATATTTACAGGCTGAGTTATTGAGGAAAAAGTGATATGGAGTAAAAAGGAACAGTAAGGAAGAAAATTTTAGGACAAGAACCAAGATAGGATGGAGTCTTACCTCGGGAGGAATGTGTTTTAAGAATAAGGGAGAGGCTGGAAGTCAGATGGTAAAAGTATCAGCATGGTATTTTAGCCTCCCCCAATTCTCTCACAAAACAGAGAGTAAAACGATGAAAGCAAACATAAAGCAAAGACATATTCCACACGTTTCCCAAACTGGAATGCACCAAGGATACTAGCAGGTGGGGCCAATCCACTGACAAAATAAGACCTGCGTGAAGAAAGTAGCTGTGTAGGAGAATGAACAAGGAACACAGTGGAACCTCTACAAAACATACAGACCTGGGAACTCAGACATCATTGACTAATCTACATCCCAAAAAGTGATCCCCTGAGACTGAAATATCAGTAAGCTCATACATTACAGGAGGCAGATTTGGTGGGGATATTGTAAATTGTAGGTGAGAGCCAAGGGACTGCGAACATTTCTTAAGATGCTGGTATGGCCTTGGTCTCTGACCTTAAAAAGTCCAGTAACAATGAGCACATGTGTCACCCAGATTGTGTTTTTAAAATACTATTCTCCACTAAAAGGAACGGGAGCACCTTGGAGAAATGATTTATTCCACTGCCAACACAGAGAAAATACAAGCGAGCCTGGAACATCATGTGTCAGAAAATAAGGAAGTGTTCAAAGAATTATGGAGATTTGTCGAAGGAAAACCAAAACCTGAAGAGCTCCCAATAGCCAAATCTGGGACAATTTGAGTGTCGTAAATAATAGTTATAATAATGGATTATAATCCATTTAGTACAATAGGAAAATATGATTCCATATTCATATAAATGCATGAATGAATGAATTGAAAATGTAATTATGAAAGGGATATTTACATACAACCAAAGTACCTTTCTCCAAATATTTTTTTTATTGAGGTGACATTGGTTTATAACATTATATACATTTCAGTGGTACAGCATTATATTTTGATTTCTGTGTAGATTACATCATGTTCACCACCCAAAGACTAATTACCACCCATCACCACACACATGTGCCTAATCACCCTTCTCTCCCCTCCTTCCCCTCTGATAACCACCAATCTAATCTCTGTATCTATGTGTTTGTTTGTTGTTGTTATCGTTTTTAGCTTCTATTTAAGAGTGAGATCATATGGTATTTGACTTTCTCTGTCTGACTTACTTCACTTAGAGTAATACCCTCAAGGTCCATCCATGTTGTCACAAATAGCAAGATCTCATCTTTTTTTATAACTGAGTAGTATACCATTGTGTATATATACCACATCTTCTTTATCCATTCATTCCTCACTGGGCACTTAGATTGATTCCAAGTCTTGGCTATTGTGAATAATGCCGCAGTGAACATAGGGCAGCAAATATCTTTACACGTTTGTTTTCATGTTCATTAGACATATACCTACTAGTAGAATTCCTGGATCATATGGTAGCTCTATTCTTAATTTTTTGAGGAATCTCCATTCCGTTTTCCACAGTGGCTGCGGCAGTTTGCTTTCCCATTAGCAGTGTATGAGAGTTCCCTTTTCTCCACACCCTCTCCAACATTTGTTATTTCTTGTTTTGTTAATTCTGACAGGCATGAGGTGATATCTCATTGTAGTTTTGATTTGCATTTCCCTAATAATTAGTGGTGTTGAACATTTTTTCATGTGCCTGTTGGCCATCTGTACATCTTCTTTGGAAAAATCTCTGTTCAGATCTTTTGCCCATTTTTTAATTGAGTCGTTTGGTTTTTTGTTGTTGAGATGGATGAATTCCTTATATATTTTGGATATTAACTCCTCATCAGATATGTGGTTTGCAAATATCTTCTCCCAATTGTTAGGTTGTCTTTTCATTTTGTTGATGGTTTCCTTTGCTGTGCAGAAGCTTTTTAGTTTGATGCAGTCCCATTTGTTTGTTTTTTCTTTTGTTCCTGTTTCCTGTGAGACCTACTATTTGAAAAGATACTGCTAAGATAGATGTCAAAGAGAATGCTGCCTATATTCTCTTCTAGAAGTTTTATGGTTTCAGGTCCTACATTCAAATCTTTAATCCATTTTTAGTTAATTTTCACGTATGGTGTAAGATAATCATCTACTTTAATTCTTTTGCATGTGACTGTCCAGTTTTCCCAACACCGTTTATTGAAGAGACTTTCCTTTCTCCATTGTATGCTCTTGGCTCCTTTGTCGACAATTAGCTGTCCATAGATGTATGGGTTTATTTCTGGCCTCTCAATTCTGTTACATTCACCTATGTTTCTGTTTTTTTGGTAGTACCATGTTGTTTTGATTACTAGAGCTTTGTATTATATTTTGAAATAAGGGAATGAGATACCTCCTGCTTTGTTCTTTTTTCTCAGGATTCCTTTGGCTATTCGCGTCCTTCTGTTATTCGATGAAAACGTTAGGATTCTTTGTTCTCTTTCTGTGAAAAATGTCATTGGAACTTTGATAAATAATGCATTGAATCTGTAGATTGCTTTAGGGAGTACGGACATTTCGACTACGTTAGTTCTTCCAATCCAAGTGCACTGAATGTCTTTCCATCTCTTTATGTCTTCTTCAATTTCATTCAACAATGTTTTATAGATTTCAGTGTACAAGTCTTTACCTCTTTGGTTAAATTTATTCCTAGGTAGTTTATTATTTTTCTTGTAATTGTAAATGGGATTTTATTCTTAATTTCTCTTTCTGCTACTACGTTGTTAGTGTATAGAAGTGAAACTGATTTTTGTATGTTGATTTTGTGTCCTTCAACTTTATTCATTTATTATTTGTAAAAGTTTTTTGGTGGATTCTTTAGGGTATTCTATATATAAAATCATATCATCTGTAAATAGTGACAATTTCACTTCTTCCTTTCCAATTTGGATATCATGTTCGCATTTTACTCTTAACGGTTTCAGCAAACAAAATTTATTTTTTGGACTATGTTTGTATTATTTCTCTAAATTTGAGACTGTTATAAAATTAAATAAAAACCCCTTAAACAGTATGCTTAGAAGTATAGAAATATTTTAAAAAGTCAAAAAAGTAAAAAGAATCTACGGCTTATACATTTTATATACTTAACATTGAGATATTTCAATTGATTAATTTTGTTACCAAAGAACAAATAACCCTGATTTTTTATTAACATAATCTATCTTCTTTTATTCCTTCAGTTTTTCACACAAATTTTTAGTATGTTTTATTTTCATATAAATAATTAGTGCTTCTTGTTATAATGATTATAATTATGATGTTGACAATAATTAAAATAATAAGACTGACTTAGAGCTTTTTGTGTGCCAAGCACTGTTGTGTTTTAATATATTCTAACTCATGTCATCTCAACTTCCTCTACATGCTAGATGTCTTTTATATCAAACTACGATAGAAATGAACTTATTGCTTTTATCTGCAACTTGTATTAAAAATAGAAGCACTCACCCTTCCTTCTTGGCTCTTCTATAAGTGAATAATAGTACAGAATTCACAGCACTTTACTGAAGAGTGTTACTTTGGTACTGATTGTATTCCATTCATCTGAGGATTATGATTTCATTTTAGACGCTCCCATGGTGTAAAGTTTTTTAGCAGTTGCAGCGTGAATGAATTTAAACATGTGGTTTCACAGCCTCAATTTGAATGTCTTCAGAATCAAACAGTTTCAAAAGTGGTTTACCAAGAAAAATCTTCAACTTGTGGCAATCAGGTTTTGGAACAATTCGAGGAATGTGATTGTGGAAGTGTAGAGGTTAGTAACAAAAATTGATAGCTTATTTAAAGTCTTGCTTTTGTGTTTCTCATGTAGTCTTATAAATATGGGTGTGGTATAAAAGGGGAGGACGTTTTTTGCAAATGCTGCACTATTTTATCAGACTTCTAAGATAGGGAGATGGGGGCATGTGATAACTGACTCATCCTGGATTTGAAGCATTTGAAGAGTAACTATGGGGTAAGTGTAGCATGGATTAAAGAAATAGATTTTCTTCATTGTGTAACTGTTAAAAGTAATAACCACCTTTCTTTATCATAAACATCAGTACCATTAGTAGTATAATCATCACCTAAATCATCTCCTGAATTCCTCCAAGGTGACTGCGTCTGTTCACTAAGTTATTAAATGTATGTTGTTGTTTACTGCCTCACCTTTTAGTTTTAGTCCTTGCATCCAGGGTAGCTTCATTTATTTTAACTTGCTTTCACAAAATTCAATTAGTCATAATCCTTCCTTTGTAATTGCTATATTTAGCTTTCTGCACATATCTTTTTTTTTTCAGTTGTTCTTGGTAAGACAACTAATCATTGAATTTTGTTGTGACTGCCTTCATATGCTTATGTGTGATGATTTTTTGGAATGTTCCTTATTTACTTGGGAAATTGAAAGCTCTTTAATTGTTAGGAACAAAAGTCTGCATAACGTGATTACATCATAACTTTTAAGTGAGTGACTCAAATCTGTATTTTTACTGATTTTGATTGCCTGGCCTCTCAGTACTTGAAAAATAGTATTGATATTTCCAACTATACAGTTGGATTTGCCTAATTCTCACTATAATTTACTCACTTCATGCTTTATATATTTTGAAGCTGTTTTATATGACGCAAATTTATTTACAATAGTTATATCTTCCTAGAAATTTTCTTTTACCTTCAAATACTGAATCTCTTTATCTCTAATGTTGCTTTCTGTTTTAAAGTCTATTTTGCCGGTCATATCTATATATCTCTTTCTATATCTACACACACACTAGCTTGCTTTAATTAGTATTTCCCTGATATTTCTCTATTCACACTTAGTTTTTCTGTACTATTAAGTTCGATATCTACATTGGGTTTTAATTTCTTATTTAATTTGTTTTTGATTTACAAGATTATTCCCTTAAACGTTATTGTGATTAAATTTTTGCATATTGTTTTAATTAGCTAAAACACATAGTTCATTCAGATTTCCTTTATTTTTACCCAGTAGCCTTTTTCTGTTCCAGGATCTCCACCAGGATACCTTGTTACATTTATTTGTTATAACTCCTTATGCTCCTCTAGACTGCATACTTTTAAAATTTTATTTGTCTCAAAATTTATAATTTTTATGTGTATTTTGCCACATTTCTTTTTTAATTGAACTTTTGCTCATTTCTTTTGATCTGTGTGTTTTGTTTTCCTTTCTTCCACTATTTCTTTCAGTGATTTAGTGGATATGTACTTTTTATTTCCCTTTACTGATTATCCTTGAATTTTTACCATACTTTTTAAAGGTTTAACCATATCTGAGCCACCTTCCCCCAAAATAGCATGGTTTACAACTCACTTAGCTTACATAACATTTTTGTAAATATTTCATTTCAGTCATCTTTACTCTTTACATTAGAAAGTACTCTGAAGACTTTATTCAGAAAGTAGTGGCTTTATTTTATCTACCGTTCCTTTTATTTATTAGCATTTTTTATTTTGACATGTCAACGTTTCCTTCTGAAATAATTTCCATTTGAATTATATTCTATTTCTTAAAATATGCTTTAGGGCAATTCTCTTGATAGGACAGTTCTCTGCCCACTTTTGTTTAACAATAAATATTTATGTCATTCTCATTTTTTAATTATGATATATAATATGCATGAAATATAAACATGAATTGTTGATGAAGAGTGCAATGAGTATACACTTAACAAGCACCTGAATAATTTGCACTCAGGTCAAAACAAACCTTACTTCTGACAAAGAAGTTCTCTGTGTGTGCCTTTGCAATCACATGCCCCTTCCTTCCAACCATTGCTTAGAACTTAGTGTAATCATTTCTGTGTTTTACTCTTCATCATAGTTTTTCCTTCCTATTTTTACTCCTTATACAATATAGTTTGGTTGACTGTTTTATGCTTTTATATAATTTTCAATCCTGTGGTTTATATCACTTGGTGACTTGGTCTTTCACCCAATATTGTACTTCAAAAGTTCATCAATTTTTGAGTGTAGCTATAGTCCAATTGTTTTGATTGCTTTTAGTGTTAATTTTATGAATACAATAGTTTATTATGCATCAATGAAAATTTGTTATTTTCAATTTTTGACTATTAAGACACTTGCAATTATGACTTTTCTTGCACATGTCTCCTGCTGCACATGTGCCTGCAGTTCTCAGGCTGTATACCAAGAAGTGAATGTGCCATGTTATGAGGTATTTAAGTGAATATAACTTTGAATTGAGGATATCTTACTTACTTTGGGTTTTCTTATGCTTGAATAGTCTTTTCATGTCTTACCCACATTTTCCTGTCATTTAATCAGCATTCACTCCTGTGAATTGTCAGCAATTTATCATCAATATAGTAGAAGGCTCAGAGGTATGCTGTTTCTCCACTAAACTAAGTTCTTTTGGTGGAGACAAGTCTTTGAAGAGGACCCCCAGAGATCTAGTAGTTTAGTTGCAGCAGTAGGTGGGCTACTTTTGTTTCTTATGAGTGGAAAGCCTCCTATTTGTGGAGTTTACAAGCGTCAGAGGCCAATCTCTTATAGTGGAACTTTTGGGGGTTTACCCACCCGTTTGAATTGGATTTTATAAAGGACTTTTAACAGAATGGGAATATTGGAATCAAACCTTTTTTTCACTTAACTATGGGATAAAGTGCTTTGATTTCAAATTCCAGGAACCAGTGAACCTCAAGGGAAATTCAGGGCCAATGGATGAAATCAGCTGTGAAGGTGGTCAGAGATGCCTGCAGTTGCATGGAGTCCTAATCAGATACAGTGCCCAATGGCAGGACCTTCTTTTCACCCTCACTCCTTTTATCCTGAACTACTTTCAATGCTTCTTCTTGCTGAGCTCCACCTACTGCCATAGAAACTTAGCTGCTTTTGTTTGTAACTCAGTATAGTAGTGGATCAAGAAGGTTATTTGGATGGTAGTCTGTTTTCATCCAGTTATACTTAAATGGCATGCAGTGCAAAGCAAACAAGTTTCTCAGTGCAGGTCATTATAAAAATGTTATAATTGTGACAGGATATCTACACACTCAATAGTATTTTACAAGAATTGGTATAATCTAGAGATGACACATCCTTGTGGAAGTCCAGAACAGCAAACTGTGCTCTAAGCCTTACCTGATAAAATTGAAATGGATTTGGTCAACTTCCCAGAACTGTATAAAAAGTATTAGCAATACCCAGTGTTTATCTATGTGTGTGAAAACCTAGAAAAAATTTATCAAATCCACAAAGACTAGCAAAAGAACAAAAATATTTGAAAGGCATAAAAGACCAGACTAATAGCCAGATTAGTTAAAATATTTAATAAGCTTAAACATACAACATACATATTTGTAGAATATATTTCTGGGCTACAAAATCCTAAAAATAATGACATTTTTTTAGTGTGGTACTAGGATTTCAGAAAAATTGAGCAGATAATGCAGCAAGTTCTGTTTACCTGCCCCACTCTCTACCTCAACTCCAGCACACAATGTTCCTATTATTAACATCTTGTATTTGTGTGGTACATTTATACAATTAATGAGCCACTATTGATACATTATAATTCAATTCAGTAGTTTACATTAAGGTTCACTCTTTGTGTTATACAATTCTACAGATTTTGATAAATTCCTAATGACATGCATTGACCATTACAGTATCATGCAGAATAGTTTTACCACCCTAAAAAATCCCCTTCAGTTCACATATTCAGCTCTCCTTCCTTTTTCTCTAACTCCTACGTCTCTGATTCATTTTGAGTTGATTTTTGTGAAAAAGGAAAGATCTGTATCTAAGTTCTTTTTTAGAATTAGAATCTGTGGGAGACCCAAAACCACAATTACTCCTCTAAGCCGTATACCTGAATGTTTACCCAAAGAAATCATAAAATAATAAATGACTATTGTTGTTTGAAGCCATTAAGTATTTGTTCTGCAGCAATAGATGACACATGCCACTTTATGTGTATTGCTCTATACTTCACAAAAATGTTCACGTTTCCTCTAACGGTGGTTGGAATTTTTCTACAATTTATATTTACATATGCAATCCAGCTGTAATTTATTGTTATATATATTATATAGATATCAAATTGAACAATCACAATTTACTTAAGGACGATACTTCCTTCACTGCTCTGAATCATAATTTTAGTATAGATCAAGTGAACATTTGTTTTCCTACTCTTGTGCCAACATTACACTATCTTAATCACTGTAGATTTTTATTAATTCATGGAATATGATATTACATATTCCCCATCATTGTTTTTCTAATTCATGATTGTCTTGAATATTCTTGGCCCTCTGCTATGAATTTCTGGTTCGTCTTTTCAGTTTCTGCCAACAAAAAGATCAAAAGATGTTTCACTGAATCTTTAGATAAATTTGAGTTAGGATAAAATGGAGGTATATTGCCTGCGAGATGCACATGAATCTTTGGGGACCAGATAGTGAAATGTGGTAGAATAACCCTCAAAGTTTCCCATGTTCTAATCCCCATAACTTGCAAATATCTTACCTTACATGGCAAAAGCGATTTTGAAGATAAGATCAAGTTAAGGATCTTGAGCAGGGGAGATATCCTATATTATCCAGGTGGGCCCAATGTAATCACAAGGGTCCTTATTAGGGGCATGCAAGCAGGTCAGAGTCAGAGGATATGTGACAATGATATTTGAAGATGCTAGACTCTGGTTTTGAAGATGGAGAAAGTGTCCATGAGCCAAGGAATGCAGGTGGTCTTTAGAAGCTGGAAAAAGCAGCAAAATAGACTTTTCTCTAGAGCTTCTAGAAGGAATGTAGAACCCACGGCATCTTGATTTTAGTCCAGTAAGACCCCTTATGGACTTTTGACCTGCAGAACTGTAAAAGAATGCCTGTGTGTAGTTTTAAGCCACTCAGCTTATGGTAATTTTCTACAGCAGAAATAGTAAATGAATACAAGACTGAGCCAATTCAGTGTCCCTTTTATGGACAAACTCCTTGAATGGATTTAAATATTTCCAGCCAAACAGACTGCAGTTTTGGTGAAAGAACAACAATTTGGCTATCATAGCAAACCTAGATTTAATACATTGGCCTACTTTGGGTGAAATCATTTCTGCCAAGACATTTGTAGCAATCTCAGCAGCAATATTTTCCTGACATGAGATCGATTCTTGCCAATTCTTAGGAGACAGAAAGTGGAGATTATTAAAGTGAGGGAAACCTAAGTGCCAGAAGGGACCTGTAGAAGGAAATCTATATTATGAAGTGTTCAAAGGAACAGCTCATGGTTTTCATCAAGAGGGTCATGAGATGATACATCCAGCAATCAGAGTAGTAGCTATGGACCTGAGGAAAGCATACAGAAGAGTTTTGTTTTTCCTTCGGTAGGAAGTGCAGAACTCCTGATCCAATAAAATGTGACTAATGGGAACCACATCAGTGTTGAAAAGTTTATCTTTGGCAGCAGCTGTCTGCCTCTAAAGTCAACAAGTCTCGGGTTAAGGTTTCCTTATAGAATGGGTTTCCAGTCCTTAGGTTAAGGCAGCGGTGATAGTCTGGGGCAAGATCACCAAAGCATTCTGAATTGACAGGGCCAGGCCAAGTGTCTTGTGGGAGCCAAGAGTTCAATTGTCCCTCTTCTCACCCTTGGCCTGCCAGAGTCTATCTAAGATGTTCCTTCTCCATCTGCCAGAGTTGTTGCTCTTGTTCCATAGTCATGAGGTCAGTATGACCAGCATCTACAGTAAGATGCTCTTTTCCCATCCTCACCAGGGCAAACCAAACCATTCAGCTGGGTTCATCCTTAAGTAGTTTAGTAGTTTATTTCTTGTATATCTTGTACCATCTTAGAACATCTCCCATCCATTGATATGTGAACCACAGCAGGATCACCTTGGGAGTTTTGACCTCTTAGCCGTGATCATTTTTATCCATTATCACCTTGATCCAGCAAGCAAAGCTGGCAGTAAAAGAAGCACCGTGTTTGTGTCTACCACTCCCTGGTTCTTATCTGCTACCTTTCAGTCTCAGTAGCCTGGCATGTTGGGGTAGACACGGGGAATAAATAACAGAAAAACAGGAGGTTTAATAATGTGGTTTGGTTCTTTTAGAGTCAGTCTGGATTTCCTTCTGAATCTAATTACTTCCAGGGAATTGCCACATTTAGAGATGATACTGCCTGTCTTAAGTGTGTGCTGCACTGAGAGATAAGCCTTGATTCTCCACTTACTTTTTTCAACTTCTCTCATAAGTACATTTCATCTTTTAATGGCACCTGCTGCTGGTGCACAATGTGGTCATGTAATGTTCAGTGACTACCTCAGCCAGTTGCCCAATGCTAAGTATTCTTGGCTCTAAAAGTGGCACCATTGTCTGACTGGATGTGTAATATTGCCCATTTAAGAGTCCTTGACTAGTATGACTAAGATCCACTGTGCAGAAAGAAATTGCTATATGATACCTGGAAAAAGTTTCTCTTACAGTCAATGCCAAACAGTACCCTTGACAGGAGAGTAAGGGCCTACAAGCTGTATTAGCAAGCACTAGCCATGTCCATTGCTCTGGGATATGTGCCCCAGATTTTCCATGTCACTTGACTGTAGATGGTAGAACAGGCACATTTGCCGGTCTTCCTTGATCCCATGTGCTGGAAACACTAGGTCTTGTTTTGGGGTCCAGTCTGGATTATAAGTGGATTGCAACAGTCTTCAAACACCCAGGTGTATTATAAATTGTGTATGATATCTGAACATGGCCAACACATGGATTTCTTTTCCATTTTTCCTAGAGGTTTTTAAGATTAGCAGTTTATCTTTTTCTTTCTCTTTTTTAATTTTACAGGTTAAAGTATTGTTTTCTGGGTGTCAACCCACATGTTTGCTAAAGACTTTACTTGAGTGGTGGGCCCTTGTATCTTGAATTAGTTCTCCAGCCTTTTTCACTTTGATATTGGACCATTTCATCTTGGGCAATTTGTGCACTGTCTCTAGTTTTTCCAATTAAGATGATGTCACCAATATAGTGGTAATAATACAGTTCTTATCCAATTCCAACTTTCTCAAGCTCTCAGAATATCCAGCGATAGCAAATCACATGGAAATTTATTGTAACCCAAGCTACATGAGGCAAATGCAAACTGATTATGATCCTCTGGGTGTAGTGGGATGCTAAACAAAGACCTTACTAATGTCCACCAACACACTCTAGATGCCTACAGTCTGTGATTATGATAATATCTGAAACTGCCCTTGTCATTGGGGCCACTGCCATATTTGACTTGCTGTAAGCCACCGTGAGGCACTGCGCACTACTGGCCTTTTTTGCTGGTCAAATAGATTTATTATAAGATGCTAGATTTCTTTGAATATCCCTCCCTCTGTTGTCTCCTTGATCAAGATAGTGACCTCCTTTCCAGCTCTCTTTTCTCCTCAACAAGCCCCTATTACTTTCTCTCTCCCCACTTAGCCCAGTATCTTGTGCTGCTTCACAATAAGGATATGGATAGGTCAAGGGAGCTACATGGTATTCCAGTTGTATACTCATCCCACTATCATTGTCCAAATTGTAGCATTTCCCCATTGAGAACATCTCTTTAGATCCAGAGAAATATTGAAAGCACATAAAATATCTATTCCCACCATATATTCAGTAATATTGGCTACAACTACTAGAGTATGTGTTGGCCCCAGAGGGCCCACCAGAAATTTATATGATTCCATTTTCTAATTTGAAAGTATTTCTGAATCCAGTAAGAATATTCTTTCAAACTCATCCCTGGGAAATTTCCGGTATCATAATGGATTGTGCTGCAGTGCCCAGGAGAGATGAAATGGCTTGGCCACTTCATTATCATCAGTTCTCCAACACACCTTGACCAGTATATATGGTTTTCATTCATATGAATGAAGCTATTCATCCTTGTCTTGTTTGTTTTTGAAGGAGGTAAAATCTGTGTACAGAGAAGGTGCCAATCCAAATGGCATCATGTCACATAGGGGATCAAGACCCTCTTGTCTTCCTGTTGCTTGCCCACAGTAAGTACAAAGGAAGGCAGGAATATTCCCTGGCCACAACCCAAATCTTCAAGTACCAGGGCTCTTCTCTAGCCCAGTAGTGAGAGAGAATGTTTCCAAAGGGCAGACCATCAATTTCCTCATTAAATTTTCTCTGGTTTAACATCCAGATCTACATGGCCTTATGATGTAGACTTGAACTATTGGTTTGTTTCTTTTTATAGCCCTTGTCTTGCAGGAAATTTTGTTTAGCTTTTTCCGAGGCTTTGTCCATTCTGGGGATTTCATTGCCCAGTTCCTGGATACTTTTTTCAGAGATTATTCCTGGTACACCAGAGGAGGTTCAGTTGTCTCTGATATCCTGATTGCACCATTTGGACAAACGGATCTGATCGGGTGACTATTTCATCATCTGGGCCTTCTTAGTCTTCATTAAGAATCCAGGATGGAGTCACAGTGGAACAAAGAGAAGTGGAAGCTTGCTCCACTGGATTCCAAGGGTATTTACTGGAAAATGGGAATTCATCTTGGGTAGGCCACTGTTTTATTATGACTGTAAAGACCTACTGCAATCAGCCCCAGTAGGTCTTTACATTCTCTTACTCCATGTCCATTTCATTAGCCAGAGTGATTATTGACCAGTGGTGCTTAGAGCATGAGGTTGGTTCTTAAGTGACCAAGTGACTTCCCAGCCTTGAAATCCAGCAAAACTTCTGTAGATCCCTAATATGCTAGTTGGATGAGCCTAGGTTTTATGATTTCACCATGCTTTTGCTTAAGTATAGCTCTAATTTTTTTCCTTTCTCTTGCATTATAAGAATGTATCTCAGTAAATTCTGGAGTGACTAACTGCTCTTGATCACCAAGTATTTTTATACCTATAGTTGTGGCCACCAGCAGAATATAAGTAGTTTTACTTTCTTGATAGTGTAGGTGAGTAAACAATAACCGTGATACACTTTCTTTAGTATTACAAGACCACACCTCCACACTGATGGAACTCATCAAGAGCCTCAACAACCATTTGCCCTCATTGTCACTGAAGACTTCAGTGACCAAGTCTGCTTCTGCCTGCTATACCTGGCCATAGGACCCATCTCTCTTTGTATCCACATAGGCATTGTGACCTTGTCTTTTGTTTTCAACACAAGGACTTACAATGTGTCTAAGTGGTCTTCGTTATATTTATTTATATTTGTTTTCCTTCTGACTTCCTGAGTTTTTTGGAGTACCATAGTACCATTTATAGTACCACAGAGAGTTCTCCTCTACCTCCTCCAAGTCAATTCCATAAGTATCTAAGCTTCTAAAGTCTGTCACAACTCATTATTTTTGCCCACTATTGAACTTCATATAAATGAATCATAGCTTATGGATTCTTTTTGATTCTGGTATTTTTGCTTTACATAATATTTTTGATATTCATTCATATGCTTGAATGTATATGTAGTTCACTGGTATTTATTGTAGTGTAGTATCTTTTTGTATGGATATACCATAGTGTATTTATCCATGCAACTATTAATGAGCATTTAGGTTGTTTTGGGTTTGGAGTATTATGAAAAATACTTCCGAAGAACATTCATGTCCAAATCTTTGTGTGGACTTAGGTTTTCATTTCTCTTGGCTAAATATCTAGGAGTAGAATTACTGGGTTATATGTTAATTTATTATTACACTTACAACAAAATGTCAAACTGCTTTCCAAAATAATTGTCATATTTTACATTCCAACCAACTGTGTATGAGAGTGACAGTTGTTCCTTATCCTCACTAATTGTTGTTATTGTCAGTCTTTTTCATTTTAGTCATTTGAGTGTGTACTGGTATCTCTTTGTGGTTTTAATTTGTCTTTCCCTGATAACTAATTATATTGGACAGTGTTTCATGTGATTATTGGACATTCATATGTCCCTTTTTTAAAGTGTCTGTTCAAATATCTTGTACACTTTTATGGGATTGTTTTTCTTTTTATTGTGTAGTTATAGCAATTCTTAATATACACGATATACAAGCTCTTTGCCAGATTTTTCTCCCAGTATGTGGCTTGACTCTGTATTTTCTTAATGATGTCTTTCAATGAGTCAGAGTTTTTAATTGGATGAAATCCACCTTATCATATTTTTTTTATGTATTACGCTACTTGTATCCTATCTATCCCAAGATTATGAAGCTTTCTCATAAGTGTTATTCTAGAAGTTTACTGATTTTTAGCTTTTATGTATATGTCTGTTATCCATTTTGAGTAATTTTTATAGGTTAAGGATCAGGGTATATTTTCCCCATATAGATAGTCTATTGTTCTAATGCCACTTGTTGAAAAGACTATCCTTTTCCCCTTGAATTACCTTGATACTTTTATTGAAAAACAATTTACCACATACTAAGTTGTGTTCCGTTGATCTGTGTATCTATCCTTGCACCAATTCCAGCTCTCCTTACCCTAGCTCATAAAATCAGGTAAAAGATATCCTCATCTTTTGTACTTCTTTATCAAGATAGATTTGGCTTTTTTAAGTCTTTGCATACCTATGCAAAATTTAAAATCAACTTTTCCATTTCTACCCCCACCAAAGAACACTTTGCTGGAATTTCGGGAGTTTTTGAATCTATAGATGAATTTGTGCACAATTGACATATTCATAATTTTGTGATTTTCCAACTATGAATATAGTATATTGTTCCATTTATTTACATGCCTTTAATTACTTAAATTTAATTCTAAGTATTTCATATTTTTTAATGTTATTATAGATTATTTACATATTTTAAAATCTCAATTTCCAGTGTTCTTTGCAGGCATATAGAAATAGGATTAAATCATGAAAGTTATTGATTCCTCCTTTAGCTAGTTTAAAAGTACTTTGAATGATTGATTCACACTTTGGAAAATTCTTGCAAAATGTCTAAATCAAAATTATTAAATAATCCCAATGAGTATATGAAAAGATATATGCTTCTTGAGTTTGTTCCAGAAATAGAGAAACATTTCAGTATTTTTCAGCCTATATCATTAAATTAACAAAGAGAAAAAAAATGATAAGATATTGGAGAACATTTTGATATTGAAGAACATTTGATATTGATATTTGATATTGATATTCAATTTGATATTGAATAATATTGAAGAACATTTGATAAAATTTGGACTACTAGGAGTAAAGGAATGTCCTTTTGATTTCTATAATTTCTCAATGATAAACCACAGCTGCCTATTTTACAAAATTCTGGCTTCCATCCCTCCAGTGATGGGATTCTATACCTAGACCACAAGTCATTAAAAGTCTATTTCTAAGCCTGGCATTTAGATAGATTTCCATTATACATTGAGTTTTGTCAAATCATACTCTCCACTCTAGGCTCTCTCTTTGATTTCAGCCTTTGGAAATTTCCCTTTTGTGTTATTTATTTTTGCTTTTTTCTCTCCAACATTAATATTTAGTGTGTGTTCAATCTTCTATCTTTACTAAATACTTTAGATAATTCTTTACTAAAATATTTTTTTGAAGCAGAGCACACCTCTTAATATTGAATTATGAAAATTGAAAAAAAGAATATTATCTGACTCCTGTAAATATAAAAATGTATTATATAGTAATAAAGTTTTGATATGCTTTAATAATACAATAACTGTGCAGTTAGTATAATTGAAGACATTGTATCTAATTTTATATAGAATATTACAAGATAATCCAGGTATTACAAAAAATCAGGAACAGATTATTATTCTATAAATGCAACTGATAAATTTAACTAGTCTTTTTGGAAAAAGATCCATTATTACAGCTTCTCTGCTAACATAATAGTCAAAACATTTGATGTAAAATAAAAATAAATAAATATATATATATATGACACTAGCATTTTACACACACACTACACATTCACATTTTTACTGAGGTTAGGGTGGAAAAAAGTTTTATCCATAAACTCAAAGAGCAAATACACAAAAATGATGATAGTTTTCAGATTTCATAAAAGTTTTCCATTTCACAATATCACAACATCAAAAAATTGCCCCCAAAAAAGAACCTCACAAAAACAAAAATGAGTTTTCACAATAAACTGTAAAATGTAGTAACATATCTTAGTGGCTAGGCGTTCCTATCATTAATATAAACATGCTTACAAATAAAGGAAATAGAGGAATACCGCAACAGAAATATAGGCTTAGAAATATAAAATAACCCAGAATGTATAGATATGTAAACTGTTTTACACATTAATAATAAAGATAAAATTGAAAAAGATATGGACACAGTTATTTGTGCTTATCCACTTTACTAATTTTTTAAATATTACTATAAGTCTTGTGAAACATAACTCCACTCTTGCATTGAATAGATAATTGTATATAAGGAGGGAAATGAGTGTATTATAAACAGCCCTTAATATTTTGTACACTATGACCTAATAACTTGTAGAATTAATCTTTAATATAAAATTTTATAGCTAAAAAATAATGCCAAAACATTTTCTTTGAAACATTATTTACAATAATAAAATGTTGTTATACTATAGAAACCTCTATTTTGTGACATCTGTAAATTGTTATATATTCCCAAAAAGATATCTTGAGGAGACTTGATAAGATGGAAAATTACTTATCATATAATAAATGAAAAAAATCTAAAAACTTGCAGCACGTGTTTACAAACACAAAGAAATTGCAGTACATTTTTAAGAGTTCAACTTCTTTAATATGAATCATGAATAATTTCATTGCTATATTGCTTTTCTATACTGAACATATATTAAGTGATGTTAAAAATAAATACAGTAGTGAGGCCAGCCCGGTGGTATAGTGGTTAAGTTCGCGCAGTCTGCTTCAGACGCCTGGGACTCGCCAGTTCGGATCCTAAGTGTGGACCTATCCACCGCTCATCAAGCCATGCTGTGGCAGGGGTCCCACATATAAAGTAGTGAAAGATGGGCATAGAAGTTAACTCAGGGCCAATCCTTCCTCAGTAAAAAGAGGAGGATTGGCAGCGGATATTAGCGCAGGGCTAATCTTCTTCCAAAAAAATTGAATGAATAAACACAGTAGTAAAAATCATATTGTGATGTAATTAACTTAGAGACATACTTTAGTATATTTTGACAATAAATACAATTATTTATTTGATTGAAAATATGATTATATTTGCTTTTAGGAATGCAGTCATAAAAAATGCTGTCATCCTGAAAATTGTACTCTGATTGGAAATGCAGAGTGTGGCAGTGGAATATGCTGTGATAAAAAAACTTGTGAAGTAAGCTTTCAAACTATTACATTATTTTCTTTCATGAATTTTTTGTGTCCTTCTTCATTCACTTTTTTTACTTTTTGTTTTACACATCTTTCAATTACGTTACTTTATGTACCTGGTTCCAGAGTTGATTTCAGAATTCAGAGGATGTCCTTGCGTCTTTTTCAACCTCCTTTTTAGCTCTATCTCTGTATTGTTTCAGTCTCCACTAAGGCACATCCAGTGATTGCGTTCCATACCAATGTCAGATCACTTGGGTGATGAATTCCTCTTCGTCGTGCCTAAGCTGAGCTCTTCATGATCAAATGACTTATGAGAAGATTATACATAAGCCACTCAACACACACTTGACATGCAAGTTTGAATAAATAGACAGTAATAATTTTAAACAACCTCATTTTGAAAATAAGAAAAAAGGGATCCATGTTAAATAGGCAGCAGTATGTAGCATGACTAATATTGAAGCAAGCACTTCTGGCCCCGGGAGGGGATTGAATCCTGGATTTCTCCTGGGAAGTTCTCCGTTCAGTTTTCCTTTCTAGTCACATCTGAGTGGAGACTGGGTGAGATTTGTCTTCTGGCGGTTGCTTCATGGTAGCACGTCACCTTTTTTTGTCATTTTCAAAAGTCTATGACAAACATGAAAGCTGATTAGTTAGAGATTTTGACGACAGATTTGTTTTTTCTCTGTCAAGGAGACCTCTCCTAACATTATTCTTCTTTGTTCTATGTGTGTTCTTTTTCACTCTATGGGCTAGTAATTAAAGCCAATGGCCATTTGTTTTCAAGGCTCATGAAGGTAGAGGCCAGCCTAGAATTTCTACTTTTTAGCAATAAATGATGTTGCTTTTCCCTTCACTAGAGCTCTCCTCTTGGCCTTTGTCTCCAAATCAGTTGGACTGAACAATAAGGCTTTTCTAAAGAGTCCATTGCCCGCTACCTACATCCCAAAGGATAGTGCTTTAAACCAGGGATAATTGCTGTATTTGGTGGAGTGAAAATTCACCGTACAAGTTTTTGGGGAGAGCTTCAGGGTGACAGCTAAGTGTGCTATGTTAGTTTACATTAATTTCATTACGTGTTATAGTATACAATTTGGCTTTGCTGTCATTTAAAGGCTCACTGTGTCTTACATTCAGCTCTCTTTCATAATTGGCCGTAAGTGTAAAGGGCTTCCTATTTTCTTCTGTCTACTTTCAATTAGGCTAGTTTCCACCAATGCTTGTCTGAAATTTAGTGATTTAATCCAGATTTTTTCTTCTGCACGTTCACTTTAGATAGACAGAAGTCCCAGTGCAATGATACGGAAGACAATATTTAACCAGCTGTTTTGCTGACACATAAAATAATTAACGTTTCTGACTAATACTCAGACATTCCTATATGTAATTTAAAAAATTGCAATTGTTACTGCGTAATACTGATTATGTATTGGTCAGTTGTGTGCTGATGATGAATGGCCAAGCAAATGAAGCTTATGAAGCTTAAGTAAAAGATGAGTCTAGCTTCATGCTCGCTTGAATCTTTGTTTAAAACAAGTACAACAGGATTCTCATTCTAGTTACTTACTGGATATCCTTGCTTTTTGGTTGACAGTTCTCAAACAAGCTTTCTCCGCATGTAATAGAGATCGTTCATTGCAGCTCCTGGCTTTTCTAGTCCATAGTGTACAATATTTCAGAACAGTAGAGTAATCCTCTCTTTACCAGCGTCCATGTCAGTCTTTGATAGTGAAGGAAAGCCTGACTGATCCTGTAAAATTAAATTTCCCACCGCTGTGTCAATCACTGTGTCTAGGGAGAAGTGTTCTGATTATCATCTTGATTTAGAAGCAGATTCTTGAGATTTATCACCCATCATGGTGGAGGTGGGGTAGGTCCTGAAAGGAAAATTTCTTGAAATGCAGAAATGAACAAGATGTCCGATAAGCAATATTTTAGAGAGATGGTTAAGACAACATTTTACGAGTGTAGTTAGTCCCCAAGCATCAATAGTTGACAAACAAATATGCATAGCTTTATATCAGCTATTTTCATTTTATCTTGAAGTAAATATTCAGGATAACCACCTAATTTTAACTATCAGAGCTTTTGCTAGAGCCTTCGTTTAAATTGAGGTGAAATTCACTTAAAATTACCCATTTTCATGAACAATTCAGTGACATTTAGTACATTCACAACGTGCTACTACTACCCCTATATAGGTCCAAAACATGTTCATCAGCCAAACAAGAAACCCCCAACCTTTCAAGTGCTTGCTCTCCTTTCTCTCTTCTCCTCAGTCCCTGGCAACCACCAATCTGCATTCTGTCTTTATGGATTTACCCATTCTGAGGATTTCATATAAGTAGAACCATATAATATGTGACCTTTTGTGGCTGATTTTCGGACATTTCCGTTCTTTCCAATCTGTTTCACTAGAATGTTTAAGTAAATTCATAATTTAACTTTAAGTAGTTAAAATATAATAATAATGGAAATGATGGCTACACATATAATGCTTCTATGTAAATTCTTTACATTTTTGGTTTACTAATTTAAAAAGTATTGTTTTCTTTTGTCTCACAGATAATTGGAAGAGGAACTATCTGTAGGGAAAGCAAAGATCCGTGTGATTTTACAGAATATTGCAATGGAATAAGTGAATTTTGTGTACCTGATACAAAGGCTTTTGATTTAGAACCGTGCAATAATAAAACTGCCTTTTGCTATGGGGGAACATGCCGAGATCCAGATGTACAGTGTTTAGAGTTATTTGGAAAATGTAATAGTTGTATCTTTTTTCTGGGGTTCATTTTTAAACTATATTTTTCTAAAGTCAGTAATCCACCCTGTAGTCATAATAAAAAGTCTTGTTTGTGTAAATTCAAATTTGAAAATAAAATTGCAAATGAAAGCAACTTTGAGCTATGTGAAGAGGTAAAATAGGACTAATAAATATAAGACAAAATGAATTGGCTATTACTCAAATTTTAGGTGATTGGTGGAAAAGGAGTTGTATTAGAATTGTAGATAAAAGAGCAAATGACGTTTTGACTTCTTAATCACTTCTACATTTTGATACCTTTTTTTTTAAGTGGGTAGTTTTTAGTGCTTTTCTTTCTTGTATAGCCAGTAGATAACACCAAAAATTTATAGTAGATGACACTGACTGGATATCGCTGTTTTCTAGATATGTCTTTAGAAACTTACCACACTTTTGATTTAAAATTTTTTTTTAAAATGAGTAATTGGAACTTTATTTATGTTTTCAGTTGCTAGAGGTTCTACTTATCTATGTACACAAGAAGTGAATTTTCAATCAGATGACTACGGAAACTGTAATAGGGGTCGTTGTAATTATAAGTACGTATTCAGAAAATTATACATTTTCCAAATGCATGTGTATGTATGTGTGTGTACAGCAAAGGGTCATTTACTAGAAATGAATGATGAACCCATATATACAGATGAATTTATATGTTGCACTTCATAAGATGGTATATGTTCTGAATAGCTTTGGTGTTATGATTTGAGTAACATTTTTAGTTGTCCTATTTTTAACCGTTACTTACCTAATATATTGTATCTTATATGGACATTTTTTTCTGCTGTATATTACTAGGCAAATCCATTGTGGAAAGATGGTTTGTCACTGGACACATTCACAGATAGTACCATCGACAACTTATGATATTCAGTATACTTTCCTTGGAGGCCATGTATGTATGTCAGCATTCATAAGAAATAGATCAGTATCTGTAGCCAACGATAGAACTTATGCAGTTGATGGCACTATTTGTGATGAGCAAAAGGTAAATAAAAGTTTTACTTGATTCTGTGTATGGTATGTGTGTATCTGAGCGTCTGTGTCTGTGTGTGTGTATGAATGAGAGAAAGAGAAAGTGAGGGAGAGAAACACCTTAAGATTTTTTATTTGTAATTAATGTTACACATTTTGGTTACCACTTTATGATCTTAAGATTCGAAGTTCCGAATTTCTGTTGGTCAAAGGAACAATTGCTTCACTATCTATTTTTTATTGTGAATTTTACTATAGATATTTAAGTTTATTTTCTCATTCTTGAAAATGTAAGCCTCTTCATTAGGACAAAATCTGGTCTGCAATAATTTGTGTTAAAAAAAAAGAATCAAATATACACCAAAAAAGTAGGTCAGAACAAGGTGAATAATAAGAAAACAAAAAATGCCAAGTATTTAGTCTCGCAGTAGTTTGCAAAGAGATTAGTTTGTAATGAAAGTGAAACATTTATTTGTTCATTAACTTACTCCTCTAATTCTTTCTCCAAAAATATAATATACTTGTTAAAAATGTAGCCCTCCCACAAGACACAATAATAAAACATAGCTTTAGTCATTTTTCTTTTTCTTAAAAATTTTGAGAATCATAAAAGATAAAGGATTTTTAAACTATTATTATTAAAAATTAGTTGACTAAAGAAAAAAGTACACAATTTCTCACATTTTAATTAAAATACTTTACAATGAGATATAACAGTTTAAGAAATGAAAAGTAAGAGGAAAATGGAAGTGAATAGTAAACTTATCTCAGAAGGGAATAGATATTCTCACATAAAAATAATGAAGTAATCTCAAAGGAATGTACTGGTGCTGACATTATAAAGTAATACATCATTCCTTCAAAGGTCATTTAAAACAAACTGAAAAAGGTTTTGTGGTAAATATGGCAGAGTAAATACATATATTTGTTAACTAATTTAATCATTCATTCATTAGAAAAAAGCATTAAAATGGTATATATGTGTGGTATAACATAGCAAAATAATCTGGTCTCTGTCCCTGGTTTCTGACACAGAGCTCCTAAACCCCTGGGAATCCCCTGAATGATAGGAATGTTTTTTGTTACTCATCTTCTTCCAATCAAACCTTAGTTTATGCTAATGAGGTGACTTAGGGTGGGGCTCCTAGAGAGTTTCAGGTGGAGCTGGTCACCAGAAGGACCAAATTATTAGAGTTGGAACTTTTAGCCCCACTCACAGACCTCCAGGAAGGGGAGTGGTGTGGCTGGAGATCAAACTCCATAAAAACTTTTGACCAATGAGATTCAGACAGCTTCTAAGTTGGTGAACACATCAATTTGCTGTGATGATGATGTGACCAGAGAGGACATGCAAGCTCTGAGTTCCCTCCCCTACAACATACCTTGGCCTACATCTCTTTCTGTTTGGCCGTTCCTGAGTTGTATCCTTTACAAGAAACCGGTAAACCTAAGTAAAGTGTTTTCTTGAGTTCTGTGAGCCAAATGAGCAGATTATCAAACCTGTGGAGAGGGCCATGGGAACCTTCTATTTACAGTCAGTTGGGCAGAAGTGTGGGTAGTCTGGGACTTGCATCTGATGTCAAAGTAGAGGCAATCTTGTGGGACTGAGCCCTTTAACTTGTGGGATCTGATTCTAATTCCAGGTAGATTGTGTCAGAATTGAGTTGAATTGAATTGTTGGACACCCGGGTGGCGTCAGAGAATATACTCCACAATATAAACGTATATCACAATATATATGTATGTTATGTATATGTGTGCACACATACACACACATAAAATACATGCACATCAATATGTATTAGTGCAAAAAAATCTCATGAAATTAAGCGTATGACTAAGGAACATGAAAATGTTCCACCTAACTTGTGATTCAATAAATACAAAGTAAATGAATATCCAGTTTTTGCTTTGGTGTTATCATTTGGGCATTGGAAACAATATTTGATGGTGAGAAGCATAGTTTATTATCATCCTGAAACAAGTTTAAATTAGCACAAACTTTCTGGAAAGTGATTTAGAAACATGTAAGGAGTCGAAGATAATAGCATACTTTTTAACCCGTTTCTAATGTAATAATGTTAAATTAACTTTAAGATATTAGGAAATATATATTGTTATAGAGCAATTATTATGTGAGTTATAATAGAGGAAAAAATCAGGACACATTAAATGCCAGTTATAGGTTGGTTACATAAATTACAGTATATCCAATCCTGTACAGTCACATGCCACATAATGATGCTTTGGTCAACAATGGGCTGCATATATGACAGTAGTCTCATAAGATTAGTACCATATAGCCTAGCTATGTAGTAGGCTACACAGCCAATCACCTAACAACGTGTTTCTTGGAATGAATCCTTGTCGTTAAGCAATGCATGTCTGTATTTCTTTCCAAAATGACATTTGCAAATAATTTTCAGTGACATGGAAGTATATTTACAATATTACGGAGGATGACAAATCAGGGAAAAACTTGAGTTTCTACTGTTTGAATTGCACATGGAACTTCTGTGAGTTGCGATTTCTACTAAAACATAGATTGTGTCTTTGGTTTAAAGTTGTCTTGCTGGTCCTCCCCACGCCAAGATTGTAGCAACTCTGTGACTTTCTGTCTTAGTTATTATAAGTTTAAAACAGGTAAAAAAAATAAAGATTTTAGAAGAAGCCTTAGCATCAAGATACTGTGGCCTTAATAGCATTCCAAAGCATTTAAAACCTAGGAAGATCTAATCAAAGATATGCAAGACAACCTCTACATTGACAACTGCAAAGCGTTACTAGAGAATCAAAGAAGGTTTACATAAATGGAGGGATAAATCATACTCCTTAATTGGAAGACTTAATAATGTTAAGATGTCAATATTCTCAAAATCAATTGATAAATATGATGCTATCAAAAATAAAATTCCCAGGAGGACACTTTTGGGGGAGGGGATGTGTTGCTGTTGGAAACTGAAAAACTGATTTAAGGTTTATATGAAAATGAAAAGGGCTAAAAATACAAAATAGTCAGTGAAATTTTAAAGAGAAAATGGAAACTGGAAACTACTAAATATCAAGACATCGCAAAGTTAAGTAATTAAAACAATACAGAATGGGTAACAAGGATAAATTAAGTGACCTATAGACTAAAATATAAAACATTATTTTAGAGGCATTGCAGGTCAAAATGTTTTAATAAAGACCTCAGAGAAAACTTGGGAATAGTGTCTGGTGTACTCAAAAGATTTTTAAATGATAAAATTAATTTACATATAAAGTAAAATATTGATAAATGTATTATATTGTGATGAAAAATCACTGGATAAAGATTTGAGGTTCCAGAAGGACCTACTAGATACACTTTTCCCTATTCCTTCTAGATTGTATAGCTAAAAAGCCCTGGATATTATATGTAAAGCAAACATAAGAAGGCTCTGAAAGCTGGAGAGAGAAAGGCAAACTAGCCAGGGACCTCAGAACCCAAGGAACAACATAATAATGCGTTCCCTTTTCTTTTTGCCCCATGTATCCCAAACTGGGTGCCAGAGAAGCCAGAAACTCAGAAACACCAAATGTAGCTGACAAAAAGAAGTCACCAAGGAAATCTTGACTTCTTTAGCCAAAAGAACAGCCTAGCAAGAGAGTACACTGTGAAACAATAGCTGCTCTACTTCAGCCAAACAACACAAAAATACGCCACACACCTACCCTCCCCCCCCACCCAAGAGTGGTATGTGTAGAGGCCCAGGGGAGAGCCTGTGCATCACTGACCTTTGCAGTAAGTAGGAGCATCTCTCATCCCAGGTTTTAGTGGAAGCTATACTTCCAGCCTTACCTGGCAATAATGAGTCAGTGGCCCCTTATCCCCCCTCCAGAGCTCTGACAGAGGAGATCTGCTAAAACGGTAGGTTTAAACAGGATTCAGAGTCTCACAACATAAAACTCAGAGTATGTAGGTTTCAATCACAAGTCACTCTTCATACTAAGAACTAGGAAAATCTCGACTTGAATGAGAAAAAACAATCAATAAACACTAACACCAAGATGGCACTGATATTAGAAATATCTTCAAAGATGTAAAGCACCCATCCTTAAGGTTTGAATGAGCAATTACAAACATGCTTGAAACTAATGAAACAATAGAAAGTTCCAGCAAAGAGATAGAAGATACAAAGAAAAACCAACTGGAAACTTTAGAACTGAAAAATACAATAAGCAATATATAAAACTCAATGATGGGCTCAGGAGCAGATTGGAGGGGGTAGGGGAAAGCATCAGTGAAGCTGAAGAAAGATCACAGAAAATACTCAATCTGAACAATACAGAGAAAATAGACTGAAAAAAAATGAATAGAGCCCCAGGGACATGTGGGATTGAAACAAAAGATATAATATCCATGTCGTTGTCATCCTGGAATAGGAGAGAGAATTCAAGGATGGAAAAGTATTTGAGGAAATAATGCCTAGAAAGTTTCCAAATTTGGCAAAAGGCATAAACGCACGCATGCAAGGAGCCAAAAGAACATGGTGTAGAATGAACCCAGTGAAATCCACAGTAGGGTACAGCATAACAAAATTTCTAAAAATTAAAGACAAGAAAAAGAATCTTAAAAGTAGTGAGAGTGAAACATCTCACGTGCAGGAAAAACACAATGGCGATGACAACAATGGAAGTAAAACCATATGGGAACTAGGCACACAAATACCACAGAAGGTTGCCATGCTGGTTAAATTCATCTCTACCATCCCTTGCCATCCTTGAAGTCAGCAAATGTCTTGTGGGAAAATGAATAATGCACTTGAAAACCCTCTGGTTTTTCACATCAGCCCTATATGACCGCTAAAAGCTTTGCACATTACTCATTTCTCCAGCAGTGATCCTCTGCCTGGGCAAGTCTGATCATTCGCTCATGTCCAACTGGCCAATGTCCTCATGGAAGGAAAAGAAAGCAAGAAAGAAGTGAGGGAAGGGAGGATAGAGGGAGGCAGGGAAGGAAGGAAGGAAGGACAAAGGCTTTGACTTTCCCTCCTTTGTTCAGTAGGAGCTTTAAGCTGGCATGACTTTTTACTACCACACCTTTTCTAATAAAGAACCTAATTGGCCACTTTCTCTGTGTGACTGGGGTTTGTCACATGACAGTCTTCATTTTGGAAGCTGGCTTTTAGGCCATGGGACTTCCAGTAGTAATTGGATAGTGCCTATTCTAAAGGACGGACCACTTGAGAAGCCTGAATTTTGTAGTCACCATTAATTCAACTGCTTTAGGGCACAAAGTACCCTGAAGTACTAAAAGTACCCAAAGTACTAAATTTTCTGCTTTGGGATTAAAATGTTGTGTTGACTGCTTTTGGTAATTGAGAGAAAGCGAGAGGTGAGTAGCGGATATTGAGAGCTAAGTAGTTCTGTGGTTTGTGGACAGACTTCCACTGATAATTCTACATGTTAGCCACCCTTCCAGATCCTGCTCTTTTGACCCTTCCTGTTTTTCCTTGTGACTCTGAGGCTGCACTTCCTCTAGAGCAAGGTGAGCCTGATCAGCTCGCTCTCTCCTTTGCTGTTGTGTTCAATGTGTTTGCTTTCTCACTTCCTTTTATCCATCAGTCCCCTTCATTTCATTTCAAAATCCCAGGAAGTTCTTAATTCTCTCATCTTTTAACTTATTTTTTATGATTATCCTCTACTCTCATTCATTGGAAAAAAGGGGGCTATTGTGTGCGCCAAGTCATCAGTTTGAATTGAAATCATTCTGTGGTTATGTATCTTGATTGATAGACCAACAGACAGATAGGAAAAGAGAGAGAGAGATTTTATTTCTTATTTATCAACATGAAGAAAAGTATGTGTCCCTTATTAATTTTAACAAAAATTCTAAATAAAACTGTCACAAATTTAATACTGTAATGTACTAAGTGAACAATATACTACTACATGGAGATAGGCATTCTTCCAGCAAGGCAAGTTTGCTTAATATTGGTCGTGATAGAAAGCTGCTTTGAATTTTTCATTTGTAAGATGTAGAACAGGAAAATAGTTTATCCAACTGATCCTAGCTGACATAGGTAGATTAGGGGAGTTAAGCACATCTCAGCACTTTGATTTCAAATGTGAAAAGGAATATGTTTGAGGCATATAATTGTTCAAAAATAGATGAGCTAATCAATGAAAACTTAAAATTAACTGCCTTTTTCTTACGTATTCTTATATATAGGACTGTAACAAAATATGCTTACACAATCCAGGCATTTCCCTTTAGGAAATGTGTGCTTAGTTATATTAGGGATTTGTTTTTAAACCGTGATGTGACTGTGTCTGAGACAGTATTTGTCTCTTGTTCAACGAAGGAATTCTTGCATGTTAGTTATCATCCCAGGTGTTGACCGGGGCTAAGTACTCTTATTGCTTCCCTGGGTTTTCTCGTCATTACAGAAGAGCCAGCTACACATACTTGAAGGAAATTATATCGGAAGCATGGATCTTAACTTTTCCTGGCTTATTTTTCTTCTGAAAACAACCCAGTGAAGTATGACTAATTTATTATTTCTTCAATGACAATGTTTAAGGAGTACTAGAGTGAATATAGTTTTGTGGACGGGTAATGCTGGTTTGTTCAACATTTCGTTTCTGGCTTTCTGGCTTCATCAGAGCACTTTCAGTTAATGAGCAAGCCGAGGTTCATTCTGTATTTACCAATGGCGATAGAAAATAATGAAGGTTTTAGACCATGCGTCGTATATTGAATACTCTATCAGATAACTTGAGAAAAGCCAGCAGATAATCTTAGGATGCCCCCAAAGATATTCAAATTAAATTAACATTTGGATAGAGGAATATTAACATAAAGTCTACAGGAAAATCAGGTTAAATAAATGAATAATTAAAACAACATCTTGTATTTCATGAGCATCTACCATGTGCCAGACTCTGCTTTTGTTCCTTTATGTGTAACAAATTATTTCATCCTCATGATCGATATAGTTCATTTATTTGGGTATAATTGTTATTCCAAATTCAAAGATGGATAAACTGAGGTATGGAGGGACAAAATAAGCTGCTCAAAGTCACATTGCTAATGTGGAAGGTAAGAGATATTGTCATTAAAGTTGGCAAATGAAAAAATGACAAGAACCCTAGCATTTAGCATTGATCATTGAGTTCTGTGAGTAAAGTAGTTCTTGCACTGAATATTTGCCCTGTCAATAACTCATGGCATGACCTTAAAAATATAAATTTACTTCTCACCAAATGTGAAATGAGTATAAAAACGTCTCCTTCCCAGATTCAGTGTGAGTATATATTATAAAAATGTGTAAAAAGTGCAAAGACAGATCTTAGCTCTTTACAAGTTGGTTATTTTTGTTCTTATACCAATTAGTATCAATAAATGCACAGTTCTGTTCCCTCAAGGGAAAAATAGTATCTGATTCTCAAAATCTGATACTTGATAAAGTAAAAACATACCATTTTGACTTCAAGTTCTTTTATTAGAATGAGTAGATGTCCTGAAATCCAGATTCATCTTTTATATATACGTATATACATGTATATGTTATATATACATGTATACATATCTCTACGGCATCTAATTTTTGTACCAAGTACAATTGCTCAACTCTTGAATTTAAATTTACAGTTTTTGTTGTTGGTTGTTTTTAGTATTGTTCCAGAGGAGCTTGCCTCTTTGTCAGTGACTACCCAGGAAAAAACAGGTGTATCTCAGAAACAAAATGCCAAGGACATGGGGTATGTAATGATTACATTATTTTTACATATTGTTTTTAAAATCCTTGTCAATAACATTTTCCAAAATAGGAATAAGGTTCAGAATTACTTGATATGGAGATTTCTTTTGAAATATTGCAGTTAAATAAGGAAAGTGGATTCCATTATTTATAAATATGTACATGGTCTGTGTGTTCACTCATAGTGTTATAGGCCTCATGAGCAAATAAGCTTTGAACTTTGTACAAAAATGCAACACGAAAGATAATCTATTATAATGTTAGATTAAGATTATGAAATTTTGGCAATGGATTTATTGAAGATTACATATATGTATTTATACATATACGTAAATATTGCTTATAATTGAGTGTATGTATACTGATATATTTAAATACTCAAACATTTAATATATTTATATTACACATATTACTTATAATCTAATATTTTTGTGACAGCAGAGCTTTTGTCCATTTAGATCTGTTTCATCCTTCTATGGCTTCAGTTTGTTTCCCTGTATGTCTCTTCCATACTATATTTGAAAAATCATTTACTGATGGACTTCTGAATAAGGTTAAATTTTGTAAATATTGTAAAAAGTGGTACAATGCCCATTGTTGTACGTTTACCTTTGCACATTCATCTGATTTCTTAAATTGTTAACAATGAAATCTGATGGGTTAAATATATACACCATTTAAATTTTCATAAATATTATATTGTCTCCAAGAAATATATGTGTTTGCTCCCACCCATCATGCATAAAAATGTGCATTTCCTCAAATTCTGCCCAGACTAATTTCTTAGTCTTTTTAATCTCCTCTAACATGCGAAATTATTGTTAATTTGCATTTGTTTAATAATTAATTGTACAATTCTTAAGTATGTATGTATGTTCATATTTGTCATTTGCATTTCTATTTGTCTATGCATTGTGAAATTATCTACTTGGTTGTAGAAATTTTGTAAACTTTGTAAGTTTTTCCAAGTATGCTTTTGACTTTCTTTGTGACTAGTGTCTCCTGCCATATTGATGCTTCATATTTTATATAGTAATTCATGAGAAAAGTGACCTGTGTGTCTTGTATCAAAATTTTCTCCCAAATCACTCACATGTCCTATTATTTTCAGTTTCTTTCCTTTCTTAATTTTAATTTTTGCATGAACCTATTTCTAGATTCTCTATTCTGCTTCTAATCCTTGCATTTCATGCATAAGATATACTTATATCTTTTAGCCTTCCTATTTTTTAGCAAAATAAATTTTGATATCGGTGTCTGATTAAGCAAGCTTGCCCCTTTAGTTTTTTCCTTCATTTTTTGTAAAAGTTGGCTCTTATCACAGGTATTTTTTTTAATCTAGAACAATTCATAATAGATTTCAACTCCTGCTATTTTATAATTTCTATGCCTTTCTAGAATAAGGCATTTCAGTTGTATCAAGAATGTTATGTAGTTTTATTTAAAAATACAAATAATCTCTATGACACTTGAAAAAATATTACATGGACATTTATTATATTTAGCTTTGAAAATCATTTTCCACATTAAACTAAAAACTACCTATAATATACTAACTTACAGTACTTTAATAATTTACATAGACTAACAATCACAAATAATGCATTTAACTTTTACGTTGTACGTAAAATGTTCTTATTTTTTATTTGGTTTCGTTTTAGATTTGCAATAATTTCCTTAATTGTCAATGTGATGCTGGATATGCTCCTCCAACTTGTGAGCCAACGTCATCATCACCAGGAGGAAGTGTGGATGATGGGTTTTGGACTGTGGAAAGTTAGTATTAGATCAATGTGCTTCAATAGAGCTTTCCGCACTTAATAGAAATGTTTGGCATCTCCACTGTGTATGTGGTTATTGAGCCCCTGATATGTGGATAATGCAACTAAGAAACTAAAATTTTCATTTTATTTCACTTTATTTAATGTAAATTTAAATAGCCACTTGGGGCTGGTAGCTACTATAGCAGACAGAAGAGCTCAATAGAATCAATCAAAGTTTTGTACACACTTTTAATTCAAATCTAGAAGTGAACATTTTAATAGTCCTTCCCTTAATTTGAACCATGGTTCCTAAAACATTTCTATTTATACACAATATTTTCTTTATAGGTATAGTTAAATTACAGAATAGGCGATAGTTTTGTTATATAGGCTGTGTATTCCAAAGATGTTAAGTGATATGATATGCTAGTTCACAACCGATTTGCATCTTTAAAGTTAACCATACTATTGGAAGGTAAAAATAATCAAATCTTCCATATCCATAGCATATGGATAGTAGATGGAACAAAGCATTTTTAATTATTTGGTGACTATTCATGAACAAATATGGCATATTTGTTTTTTCTAAGCTTCACAGTGCAAAAATGTCCTATCAGTGTAATTCTATTAGTGACTTTCTGTCATTTTTACTTTTACTGTTACATATTGTATCTATATATATGTTGTAAACCTGATGATATATTATTATATTTGCCTTAAATAGCCAATGGAATATTAAAGTTTTTTAATATAAATATTTACATTTATTCACCTCCTTATTGCTTTCTAGGGCTTTTTGGCTCTTCCAGCACTCTCAAATTTCCATGTGGGTCATTTTCCATCAGCCTGAAAAACTTCCTTTTGTATTTCTTTTGTGTGTAACTTGTGGTGACCAATTGTCTCAGCTTTTGCTTGTCTTTAAAATGCTTTTATAGTGTCTTAATTTGTGAAGGATATTTTCACTGAAAGTATAACTCTACATTGAGGCTTGTTTCTTTCAACAGTTCAAAGACGCAATCCCTTCATATCCTGGCTTTTATTTTCTGATGAGAATACAGCTATCTTTCTTATTATTCATCCAAGCCTATAATGCTTCTTTTATTCTTTGTCTGAGTTTCAGACTTATTTTATATCTTTGACTTTCCAGTTTCACTATGATTTAACAAGCTATATTTTCCTTTGAATTTATCCCTCCTGGGTTGGCTGAGTTTATTGATTCTATAGGTTGATGCATTTTTTGAAAGTTTGGAAAAAAAATTAGCCATTGTCTTTTTTTTAATATTTACTTTTTATTTAACATGTTTGGTTTTTTAAAGAAATTGTACACAGTAACATTCACTCCAGGGTGTACAGTTCTATTGGTATTGAAAACGTATACACCCCTGTTCCGACCACCACAACCATGATTCACAGTGGATCTAACACCCTAAAACTTCCTTCTGGCTGCCCTTTTATATTTATCCCCCAACACCAATTCCTGTTCTCTGTCCCTATAGATTTGCCTTTTCCAGAATGTTATATATGTTACATGTACATTTGAAATTCATCCCTGTTGCCTTATGTCTTAGTACTTCATTCTTTTCTATTGTTAAGCAGCCTTCTATTGAAAAGATGTATTATAGTTTGCTTATCTATTCACCCATTGGAGGATATTTGGGCTGTTTCTAGATTTTGGCTATTATGAATAAAGCTGCTATAAATGTGCACATAGGCTTTGTGTATATATAAGTTCTCATTTTAGGGTGGGTAAATACCTAAGAGTGAGGTTTATTTTCGTCTTTGAGACTTCCTTTTTCTCTACACAGATGATCCACACTTCAGAAGCATTTGATATTGTCTTTTTTGTTTGTTTCGTTTGATTTTGTTTTACCAGTTTTAGATGTGTAATGATAGTCCATTGTGATTTTTGTTTACCTTTTTATATCGAAATAATTATAGATTCAAAAAGAGGTGCAAAGAAATGTAGAGGAAAGTCCTGTGTACCCTTTACTCAGCTTCTGTCAATGTGAACATGTTTCAATACTATAGTAGAATATCAAAACCAGTAGATATTGGAAATGGACATTGGTAAAATACACAGACCTTATTGAGATTTCACCAGTATACATGCACTCATTTGTGTGTGTGTGTATTTCATTCTGTGCAATTTTACCACAGGTTCACATTTGTGTAACCACCACCACAATCAACATACAGAACTGTATCATCACTATATGGCCTCTAATATTACCCCTTTATATAGCAACACTGGTCCTCTCTTTCCCTATTCCTAACTCCTGGCAACTACTAAACTGCTTTCCATCTCTCTAATTATGCTATTTCATGAATATTATATAAATGGAATCATAGAGCTTGTATCTCTTTCAGATTGGCTTTTTTCTCTTGCATAATTTGCATGAACTGCATCCAAGCTGTTGCATGTATGAATATTCCATTCCTTTTTATTCATGTCTAGTATTCCTTTATATGGATGTATGAAAGTTTGTTTAATATTCACCTCCTGAAGGATATTTGGGTGGTTGCCAATTTTTAGCTATTATGAATAGATCTGCAATAACGTTCATGTAGAAGATTCTTCATGAAAGTAAGTTTTTAATTCTCTTGAAAACATACCCAAGGGTGAAATTTTCAGGTTTATGGTAAGGCATCTACAGTTTCAAAAGCAACTGCCAAACTATTTTTCAGAGTCTCTGTAACATTTGACACTTCCACCAGTAATCTATGAATGACCCAGTTTTTTTGCATCCTTGGCAACATTTGATGACACCATTATTTATTTTTTTAGCCACTCTATTAGATGTGTACTAATGTCTCATTGTGGTTTTAAATTGCACTTCCCTAATGGGTAATGATGTTGAATATCTTTAATGTGTTTATTTGGCATCTGCATATCCTTTTCAGGGAAAAGTCTCTTCGTATCTATTGTCCATTTTCTAATGGGATTTTTTGAGTTTTTTAAATGTTGAATTTTCAGAAATTGTTTGTTTTTAAGATAATATGTATTTTGTTGGATATGTAATTTGAACATATTTTCTCCAAGTCTGTTAATTGGTTTTATCTCAGACCAAAAGCTTTTTCAAATTCTTCTTTTGATAAGGTCTACTTTTTTCCTTTTTGGATCATGCTTTTGGTGTCAAGTGTAGGAACACTTTGTCAGTCTTAAGTCCTGAAGACTTTCTGCTATGATATTCCTAAAAGGTGTGGTTTTATGTTTTACATTTAAGTCCATGATCCATTTTTGGCTACATTTTATGAAGGGTAGAAGATTAATTTTTGATTAATGAGTGTCAGTTTCTCCAGCACAATTCTTTGAAAAAGCTATATCTTGTCCATTGAATTGTTTTTGCACCATTGTCAAAAATTAATTGGAATTTTGTGTGGGTATATTTCTCATTTCTCTATTCTGTACCATTGATCTACATGTCATTCTCACCACCAATGCTACACTGTTTTGATTATTGTAGCTGTACAGTAATCTTTAAGATTAGGAAAAGTGATTCCTCCCACTTTATTCTTGTTTTTCAAAAATTGTTTGGCTATTCTAGGGTTTCTCTTTTTCATACACATTTTAGTATAATCTTGTCTACATTTACAAAAATCTTGCTGTGATTTTGATACAAATTGTGTTAAAGTTATGCATCAGTTTTGGAACATTTTACATCTTTACTATTTATTATTGAATTGTTCAATCTACGAACATGGTGTGTCTCTCCGTTTATTTAGATCTTCTTTGATTTCCTTCATCAGAATTTTGTAATTTTCACCAGATACAGTACACATTTTATTATTTCATATTTATTATTTCATTTTCTTAGAGCAATTGTAAATGATGTTGTACTATAATTTGACATATTTTAATTTATATTTATAAACAACAATTAAAATGATTAATCTTACTGTTTATCACATCTACAACATCTAACGCCTTCCATTCAACTTTGCATACATATTTGACTATTTGTGAACCATATCAAAAAAAGTTTATGTCCAATTGTTATAAAAGATGAAAGGATACTGTTGAAGATCTTTTTCACAATATAGAATGTTCCAGATAAAATACCATACTTCCTTTTTGTCACTAGAAATATTCTGTTAACTCATTGACTCTTGAGTTGGAGGAAAATTATGATATATCATTGCATGAAGACTCATAGTATGAGATTTCATTTACATGATCAATTTCAACATCACCATTATAGACTAGAGTTCTGCCCTCTGGTTCTTTGCATTTGTCTGATAAAAATTATAAAATATCTTTCTCTATCAATATTGTTTTTTTATTAGTATAGCAGTAAAAGAAAATTTCTGAATTCTCAGTTGTGCTCAATAGAGGCTAAAAGAAAAAGAAAGAAATTGACTCCAGGTCTCTCTTGTACCTTCTTGAAAGTTGATACATTACTTCTGGCAACAAAATAAAAAATCTGAAATTTTCCAATGGAATACAATAGGGAGCTCAGAAATAGATCCTCACATACATGATCTAATGATTTTTTATAAGGATGCCATGACCATTCAACAGGGGAAAGGACAGTCTTCTCAACAAATTGTATTGAAATAACTGGATATCAATATGCAAAAGAGTGAGGTTGGCCTCTTACACCATATACAAAAGTAACTCCAAATGGATCAAATATTTAATTGTAAGGGCTAAAACTATAAAATTCTTAGAAGAAAACAGAGGTGGAAATCTTCACAACATTGGATTTGACAATGATTTCTTGGATATGACACCAAAAGCAAAGGAAACAGAAGAAAAAATAGATAAATTGAAATTCATCATAATTAAAAACTGCTGCAAATCAATGGACACTATCAGCAAGGTAAAAAGGTAACCCATGGAATGGGGAAAATGTTTTCAAATCATAAATCTGATGAAACGTTAATATCCAGAATATGTAAAGAACTCCTACAAGTCAACAACAAAAGAAACAAATAACCCAATTAAAGTATGGGCAACGAACTTGAATAGACATTTCTTCAAAGAAGATACACAGATGGCCAATAAGGACATGAAGAAATGATCAATCCCACTAACTGTTAGGGATTTGCAGGTCAAAACCACAACAAGATACCAATTCACACCTCTTAGGATGGCTATTACCAAAAAAGTTCAGAAAATATCAAGTGTTGATGAGGATGTGGAGAAATTGGAACCCCTGTGCATTGCTGTTGGGAATGTAAGGTGATGCAGCCTCTGTGGAAAATAGTATGGTGGTTCCTCAAAAAATTAAACATAGGGGCAAGCCTGGTGGCATAGTGATTAAGTTCACATGCTCTGCTTCAGTGATCTGCAGGTTAGGATCCTGGGTGTGGACCTACACACTGCTCATCAAGCCATACTGTGGCGATGTCCCACATACAAAATAGAGGAAGATTGGCACAAATGGTAGCTCAGCGACAATCTTCCTCAAGCAAAAAGAGGTAGATTGGCACAGATGTTAGCTCAGGGAAAATTTTCCTCACACACACACACAAAAATTAAACATAGAATTACCATATTCTAGAATTCCACATCTAGGTATATACCCAAAAGTATTAAAAGTATGGACTAAAACAGATATTTGTACACCCATGTTCATGAGCAGCATTATTCACAATAGCCAAAAGGTGGGAAGCTCCAAATGCCCATTAATAGGTAAATGGAGAAACAAAATGTGATACATACATACCATGGAATATTATTCAGCTTTATAAAGAAATGAAATACTGACACATGCTACAACATGGATGGAACTTGAAGACCTTATGCTAACTAAAACAAGCCAGTCACAATAGAGCAAATATTGGATGATTCTGCTTTTATGAGGTACCTAGAGTAGTCAAATTCATAACGAGAAAGTAGACTGGTAGTTGCCAGGGGCTGACAGGAGAGGAAAATGTAGAGAATTTCAGCTTGGGATGCTGAAAATGTCCTGGAGTTTGATGGTGGTAATGGATGCACAACAATGTGAATGTGCTTAATGCCACTGATTGTAGACTTAAAAATGTTTAAAATGATAAATTTTCAGTGTGGTGTATTTTAACACAATAAAAGTTAAATTAGGAAAAAATTCTATTTATGATATCACCCAAAATAATACAGTATTTAGAAATAATTTTATGAAAAGAAGTGTAAGACACTGAAAACTAAAAGTACATCATTGAAAGAAAGATCTGCATAAATGTAAAGACATTTCATATTCATGTTTTCGAAGACTCAATACTATTAATATAGGAAAACTCCCAAAATTGATCTACCAATTCAATACAATCCTTAACAAATCCAAGCTGTGTTTTTTGCAGAAATTGATAAGCTGATCCTAAAAGTCATATATAAATTCAAGGGACATAGAATAGTAAAAACAATCCTGAAAACATAGTTTTTAAGAAAACTTGAATCTGAAAACCTACTTCTCAATTCCAAAATATATTACAAAACTAAAAATCAAGACAGTGTACTACTGTCCTAAGGAAAGGGATAGCCATGCAGTTCAATGGAATAGAATAGAGAGTCCAGAAATAAAGCCTTATACCTAACGTCTTTGATTTTTGACAAGGATGTATGGCACTTCAATGGAGAAAGATGGTCTTTTGAACAAGTGGTGTTGGGACAAGTAGATAACCACGCGGAAAAGAAGGAAGTTAGCTGCTACATCACAACATTCACAAAAATTTACTGAAAATGGATCATAGATAGTAAATATAAGAGCTAAACTTACAAAACACTTAGAACACATACAAGTAAATCTTTGTGAGGGTGGCATAGGCTATGTTATACAAAATACCAAAGGACACGTACGGAGAAGAATAATAGATTGATGGAACTTCTTCAAACTTAACAACTTTTGTGCTGCAAAAGATACCACCCAGAAAGTGAAAGACAAACTACAGAATGGGAGAAAATATTTGTAAATTTTATATCTCTTATGGGACTAGTATCCAGAATATATAAAAAACACAAGTTCATAATAAAAAGAGAAATAACCCAATTAAAAATGGAAAGGGGTTTCAATAAACACATCTCATAGAAGATCTACAAATGGCCACTATGCCCCTGAAAAGATGCTCAGCATCTTAGGAAAATGCAAATCAAAACCACAATGAGATACTAGTTCATGCTTATTCAAATTGTAATAAAAAATTCAGGCAAAGTGTGTTAGGATGTGGAGAAATTGGAATCTTCTTGGTGCTTTTTTTTCCAGCATGCTCAAACTAGTACAGTAATGCATCGCTTAATGATGGGGGCACGTTCTGAGAAATGTGTCATTAGGTGATTTCGTTGTCGTGCAAACATCATAGAGTGCACTTATACAAACCTAGATGGTATAGCCTACTGCACACCTAGGCCGTATAGTACTAATCTTATGGAACCACCATCGTAAATGCAGTCTGTCATTGACTGAAACTTCATTATGTGGCACAGGACTATGTTCGCCAATTTATTTCCTATAATACATAAAACATCCTGAATCACTTTCTTTGGTAAATCACTTCTAATCATCATGTAATTGGATTGTGTTTTAAAGTTACTGATTGTTTTGGCTTTTTTCAGGGGCATTAAGTTCTTTTGCATTTAATATCATGATAGTTGCTTTGGTAGTAATTCTGATTGCTTGATTTAGTTTTTTGTATTTTACCTGTCTGGTTTATTTCTTTTGTTTTATTGCACCAAGTTTCTTTTGATTTTATTTTTCTAATTTTCTGTAATATCTTTATAACACCTAAAGGAATATCTATTTTTCTAATTAATATATTCAAAATTAGCACAATATCACCTTATACAGATACTCAGGAAATTTAACCTAGTTTACTATCATTAATTGTGTTTTAAACCTAAAATTCAGTTATATCAATAATTTTTCATTAAATCATTTTTAAAACAGTTCTTTTTGCTTTACATTTTAAATGGAAGAACTTAGATAATATCAATCTAATGCATTCTAAGTAGCAATTCATATTAGGGAATAAGGCAGGATAAAATACATTACAATAAGGCACACAAATAAAGATTAAAATGCATATAAAATTAAAAATAAACATGCCAATGAGATATGTATGTCTAGTAATTGAGTTGACATAAATATATAAGACACTTTGAGGAATAGTCACATAATATCGAAAATACTTTTAAATTTGTTTATTCATTCCATAACTGTATTATTTGAATTCCAAATTGTTATAATTCAAACTACTAATAAGCTTCAAATATCATTTTTGAGAAAGTTAAAATTTACTCTCACGTTTTCAGGTAAGAATACGTACTCGTTTATAAAACGACGTGCTGCTGCCCCTAGAAAAAATGGCCTCTTGATCAGTTTCTATGTTTTTCTACCTTTCCTTATTTTAACTGCTGTCATTGCTCTTAAATGGAATAAAATTAAGAGATCTTGGAAGAGAGAGGAAACAGTAAGTGAAGGGTAAGTAAACTCATTATTTTTCATATTAAATATTAAAAATGCATTATGGGAAGAATTCAGATGTAACTCAGATTTCTTATAAGTAGGGATCCTTGGATGGATTGGGTTAATGTTTAAAAATACTGGGTCTTAGTAAACACCAAATTTTTTTCAGATTTCAGGCTGTTAAGTATCCTTTATGTTCTAATAGACCTAGAAACAATTGAAGCTACTCAGTCAATCTTCTCCCTTTCCAATAGAGAGCCACACTGGCTATAATTGCTTTAGGGGGTTCCACTTCCAAAGCAACAGCATCTTCCTTGCATCGACAACCAGTTGTGCCAAGGAGATTAGTAGAGATAGGGGAGCAAATTTTGTGAACAGAATATGACAAAGGTGAGAAAAATATAAGATGGCAAAGAATAAGGGAGAGAACACAGATAGGATAGTCCCCATTTTACACAAAATTAATATTGCTCATGTGTTTCTAAAATTAGAATTAAGGTACTTGCACAGCTTTCTTCTTCACCTTAACACCAATGCAAGCCACAATTTGCTTAGTGAATATTTAGGAAAATGAGAATGCAGAAGTAAGGATAAATGTGTCTCGTTCCACACTAAACAAAAATGGTTCTGTTTATTTCTTATGGATACAGAGATAAGATAAAGATACAAAAGTTCAAGCAACACTTCTACTTCCTAAGTTAATTTTATTTACCAAGTTAGCAGCAACTAGTTAAATTCTGGACAGTATTCTGTATGATTTATATAGACATTTACATGACCATCAAACTGTTATAAATTGATTTAATTGAATGATATCTGGCATAAACCTTCCAGTGTTATTACTTAAGACATCTTGGAAAAATCTGAATAGTTCCTGGAAGTAAATCTGACTTTTGTAAGAGATGATATCATAAAGGATCATTGATCATAAATAACAAAATCTGATCATAAAAGCCTAAGTTTTACAGCAATGATAGTCATTTCAGGATTGCAAGGGTAAGAAATGATGTAGAGCTGAAGCACAGGAGGGTGGTAATAATCTAGATGGTCAGGAACTAGGTCGTTCAGTCCATCACCCAAAGGCTTTATGATTGACATCGTCTCTTCTTGTCTATGTCCATTCTCTCCAAAATGACTTCTCTCCTTCCACATGGGCCAGGATACATATCTCAACCTTTGTAGATTCATTTTCAAATAAAACACCAATAATCTGTCCACAGCCAATGCCTTTTAATTCATATTCTCAAGAGACAGAAGAAAATAGCTGTGCAAGTGTACCTAAATTCAGCCAGTGTTCTGTCTGTCTGAGATAGGTGTTCAAACCTGATCTTGTCATCTGTGACCAGGGAATTGTAGACATGTAGTACGAACCTGGACACCATGACAGTCCTTTTCAACAGGAACTGGGGATGTATAGGAGTTTTCCATAGAAAAAATGTAGGCTGTATAAATACCACAAAATATAACTAAGCATAGCTGAAAGACATAGAGGACTCATTTAGGACTTCACTAATAAAAGTGAAATAATTCATCATTTACATAGGTTTTTTTTAATAGAAGTATTGCAATTGGACAGATAATAATAAGAGTTTGAAGATTTGTGTGTAAATTACCTCTTTAACCTTGGTGAAGCATGACGTAGATATATTAATATGTCATCCTGTCTTCCATGTAGGTAAAATATAGAAAAATAATAGATGGGCTTTTAGTTTGAAATTTTAAAAATGCTTAAATCTTTAAAGTTAAATCAACATTAGAAAAGACCAAACACTAGAATATATGATTACCTAGTGGGATACGGGAAGTACAGTGGATATTGGTCCTTTTTAATTGATTGATTAGTACAAATCTAGCTGTTTTACTTTTCTTGAGTTTGTTTAAGATTACAATGTTTTCTAATCCTAAAACAAATGCTATTTCTGTTATGCAGATCTATATCAGAAGACAGCAGTAGTAACAGCATCCAGTCACATGTAGAGTTAAAGGTGAATTGAAGGAATCAAATTATTGACAAAATGATACAATTCATGAAATACTTGTTTTAATTTTTACAATACCTCAGTATAAGAAAGCTATTGTTTCCGTGCTTTATCATCCTGATTCCTATTTGTCAATATCATATACTGAAACAAAGCATTTGATGTTAACTTTATTTTAGACTAACTTAGAAATATTCAGTGTTAACTAATATTAGCCAGAGATTTACTAACCAAAATTCTTGCCATCATAAATGACTTTAAAGATATTTTAAATATGTTCTTAAAATATTTCTGAGCAATTATGCATCTTGCTCCTGCATTTAAGGTTCTAATTGGTAGATTTACTGAGATTGTTTCCTGACATTTGCATTTCTTCCTCAGTAAGGCTCCACGGTTATTGTTATCCTTATTTTAGACATAAGGAAAAACACATAAAGAATTTAAATAATCTCCCATGTGTATAGAATTTTAGTAGGTCTTTGAGTTGGAGTTTAGGACCATCAGATAATAGGGTTTCAACTCTTAGGAACTCCATAATTTTGACATATGGCTTGATACATGACTGGGGATGGGGAATGGAATTTACCTTTATTGAGGACCTATTTGATTCCAGGCAAAATGCTAAATGCACTCTCCTTCCAAGGCAGGAAGACAATTCTTTGTTATAAAATGGGATAAAATAGGCATCTGTATATATTGTCCAAATTTCTAACTCATGTGTAAAGAAATCATGATATTTCTCATATTAGACCTATCACTGGGAGTAAATGGAAAAATTCAAAAATTCAACCAAGAGTGAGATCAAGAGTTAATCCAATTACCTATCTGCTAATTCGCATATCTGATTTAGATGCAGAGTTAAGTCAATGGATCTCTGTTTATCTGCCCCCAGAAAATATTTATAAGTCCTACCCTCAATGTAAAATAGCCTATTTCTACCTAGACCAATCTCTACCTCTTTGTTGATAACTTTATTAAAAGCCCACATCTTAAGTGAGGATTTTGGCTCTTGGCTCACTGTCTTCCTCTCATGTCCTTCAGTTGTGTTCTCACTATCACGCTGAGTGTCTTCACCTGAACTCCTCACACCAGCCAACTTCAGTGATTTTCTCCAAAGCAATATAGTGCGCTTGCCAATTCCTTGATGTCTTCCAACTCTTGTCATAAATTCAATATCTTATTTTATTTTATTATTTTTTCACAGCTTTCTCCTGCCAACAGTACTTTATAGTTACATTAAAATCTTGTCTCAAGAATTTGAGTGGGTTAGGCAGTCAGTCCATAAGTAATAAACATATTTTATAAGTTGATTATCTAGTGTATTGAAAGGTTATTAATCACATGGAAAAGATTAGAGCAGTAGGCATAATTGGGAGAGATGATGTTGAGGGAGGAACTGGTTGACTGAGTAGGCATTACTAAGTGACATGTAAGCAAATAATTGGAGGAGGTGCAAGTATTTACCCAGTTTAGATATTTGAAAGGAGTCCCTTGACTTCACAGGGGAAACTCACATAAGGTTTTTATTTAAATGCAAAGTATGCAGTGCAGCAAGAGAGAGTACAGGCAAGCACTGGGGGTCAAAGAGACACCTGGTGCTCAAGGTCTCAAGGTTCCTTATTTTAAATTTTAGATATCCCATCGTAAATCCCACTGCCCCTGTCTTGGCACAAAGTGAAACCAGACATCCAGCCTTTCCCAGACATAGAGGTAGACCTTTTCCACTCCAGCTGTAAATCAACTTTATCTTCCAGAGGCATAGAGCTGGCAGAGCTATCCATGCATACATCTGGGCAGGCGCTTTCCAAGCACATGGTGATCCAATGAAAAAATGTCAGGAATGTTTGATGAATAACAGTGATTCCAATGTATCGGAAGCAGAGTTAGCGAGAGGGCTGCGGTGGTGATTAGGTCAGAGAAATCAAACTCCTGAGGGTTTGGGAGGTCTTGGAGGCCATCTGTGTTTTACCCTGATTGAAAGGGAAGAATCACTGGAGGCTTTAGATTCCAAGCACATGACTTACACTTTTAATGTCTGGGTTGTTGAAAGTAGTCTGTATGATGGCAGGAGTAGAAGTAGAGAAACCAGTTAGTGCAGAAACTACTGCACTAATCCAGGAGAGAAAGGATAGTACCTCAGACCAGGGACAGTGAGGATGGCTTTAGGAATAAATTTTGAAGGTGAACCAACAGAATTAATTGACAGTGTGGATGTAGAGTGTAATAAAAAGTGTTTAAATAATGTTTAATGATATAAAGCAGGAAGATAGCAAGGCTAAAATGTAAAGCCAGACCTCTCTGTTGCTAAATTTGTGCTCTTAATACATTTTAAAATTTATGAGAGATAAAATATACATAGGTAATAGTGAGCCAAGACAAGTGTCTGGGATGCCATGATAGGGAGTTTAAGTTTTCCCGTATATGAATAAGAACATAGTGAAACCAACTTTGAGGTGGTAAAGAAGGGATGCAGCATGGTATGGTTTGCTTTTTACAAATTCCACTGCGATAAGGGAGGGGAGAATTCAGTCAGATTCAGTCAGAACTGGAGACCAGTGAAACAGCTGAGACTACAGAATCCACAGGAAAGGTGTGGTGAGGGCAGGCTTGGATAAGAGGAAAAGAACAGAAAAGTCTTGAGAAGTAACAGAGGTAGACTCAAGTGAAGTGGTGACTGGATGGACATATTTGGGTTGGAATAAGAGAGAACTACGAAGACTTAAACATTTCTGACACCATGGATAATGACACCTTTTACTAATGACATATGTATAGTAGAGTAAGAACCAATTTGGTGTGGAGTGAGGAAGTGCAGGGGAGTGAAGAATGGTTTTACCCACGTAAAGTGTAGAGATCGTGTAAATTAAACATATACAAACATCAATTTATAATATTTCCTTTTAAGGTGGCTGTCACAAATGATTCAGGAAAAGGAACTTGTGTTTACATATTTTGTGGAGCACAGGCATAGATTGTGACAGTATAACCAGGGTCTTACTGCACTAATTAATTGTTATACCTGTAATTGTGTAGTAAAATTAGACAGCTTTTATTAACAATTAAAATATAGCACTTCTATTTTTCTTTATTTCTTTCAGAACAGTGAGTAAACAATAATGTCAAAAAGCTAGAGGTTGGAGAAAGGATATTACTAAGAAACTCACCATTAACCGGCCTGATCCAAGAATGAAAAAAATCTGCTTTCTCTCTCCTTTTGCTATGACTTAGAGCTTTCATTTTCACAAACCAAAATAAATCCCGTGAGTGAAAGTATGTAGGTTTCTGTCTATTGATTATTCTCCCTGCAGGGATCATTTAGTAGGAAATAAGCAGCTTTGCCTCTTTCGAACCTGGGAGGCTGTCACATCCCAAGCTGAAAACAATCCATTGTCCACTGCTGCTGCCTGCCCTCAGATACCCATGCTCACTGCATGCCCTCAGATGCCCATGCTAACTGCCTGCCTTCAGATGCCCATGCTAACTGCCTGCCCTCAGATGCCCATGCTCACTGCATGCCCTCAGATGCCCATGCTCACCGCCTGCCCTCAGATACCCATGATAACTGCCTGCCCTGAGATGCCCACGCTCACTGCATGCCCTCAGATGCCCATGCTCACTGCCTGCCCTCAGATGCCCATGCTCACTGCCTGCCCTCAGATACCCGTGCTAACTGCCTGCCCTGAGATGCCTATGCTAACTGCTCCCATCTCAAGAGAGGACACCTACAGTCAGTACCTCTCCAATAGTTCATGATTCCCTTGCCCTGTCCTTTGCTGGCTTTGGGATATTGAGAGGAAGTGTTGCTAGGTATGGCCAGCCCCAGAGCCCCCAGATAGTCACTAGCATCCATTCTATCTTCAAAGAATTTCTCAAACTGAGTTCCTGGTCATAGATAACTGTTCTGTCTCCAGGTGATACGTCCTTGGCCTCATGTAAATTGAGATCTAGGATATATCTTTGTCCTTTGGGGGAACCCCGACTTGCTGCTCTTTCTTCACTGAAACTGAGCTTTTCTGGGTAAGATTTTCTTGCTTCAGCGCTCCCTCTCCCCATCTCCCTCTTACTGGATGAGTGCACTTCTGGACACCTCAAAGCATTCTACATGGATTGAGGAACCATCAGCCTACCTGGACTCTAATTAGGATGTATGGAGCCTCCATCAATAAACAAAGATGCTTCTGGGTCAAGGATTGGAGTACGTCACCACAGAGCCCAAGAGTTTCCTTTACCAAATGTCCATCAACTGATAAATGGATAAACAAAATATGGTCTATCCATACAATGGAATATTTAGCCATAAAAAGGAACGAAGCAGTGACACTGCGACAACATGAATGAACCTTGAAACCATTATGCCGAGTGAATAAAGCCAGTCAGAAACACTAAACATGATTCATTTGTATGAAATGTCCAGGACAGGGACATCTTTAGAGACAAAGATCGGTGGTTGTTTAGGGCTGGGAGTTGGGCTGCGGGATGAAGAGCAGAGATGAGGGGTGGTGATAGCCAAGTGGTACAGGATGTCTTTTTGAGATGATGAAACTAAAATTGACTGTGGTAGTGGTTGCACATATCTGTGAAGATACTAAAAGTCCTACTATCATACTCTTCAAGTGGGTGAATTGTGTGGTAAAAAGGTACACATAGGACTCATTCTTCCCTAAGTTTCCGTCATCCTCACTGCACTCATTTGGGGCATTATGATCACGGGCCTGCTTTATTCTGATAACCTCTGAGGATCAGTGTTATCAGGTGTACTACTACCTGGTAGGTCCATGTTTTACACCTGGCCAGAGTTTATTTTTGCAACAGCTGCCACGAGTCATCCTTGTCATAGGGTGTACTGGGATAAAAGAAGGTTTGGGTGAGAAATGGGATAGAAGTTGAGTTAGGTTTTGTGCAGTTTCAGATAGTTGTCAGAAAATTCAGACAACTGCCTGCTCTTTCTTCTCCAGTGGTGTCACTTTTCCTCTTTCCATTTGTCGTGCTGCCCTTCCCATCTCTCCAGCCTCCTTAGCGCTTTAAAGTAATTGTTAACAAAACACACTTAGGTTGGGTCCTCAAGTTTCCTTTCCCTCTCCTCCATCGATTATAATCGAACACTGTAAGAACAGGCACTCAGCTGAAGAAAAGTGCTTTTAAATTGCCTTAGCCAGATCAAGTTCAACATTCTTACTTTTTCTTTATTTGCAAAGACATAAACTATTGTCATCAGCATGATTTAAGTAGAAAATTTCTCCTAAAAATTAACATTTCTATTTTCCTCTTTCTCCCCCACCACACTAAATAAAAAATGGCAGACAACTGTGTCATGGAGAAACGAAATTACCAAGAACTTCACCAGAAAAGCTAATCATGCTTACTTGCCCCACGTCACTACTGAAGGGTTTAAACATTGTAAACTTGGCCCCAACAAACCGGCTGTTTACAATCGCATATGCTTGCGTCTGGCGTTTCCCCTCCCCACCTGGTGGAAGTGCCCTGCTGCTCAGGATCTCTAAGGAGGAGCAGCGTGGCTGAAAGCAGCTGCAGCCCTTTGCCCAGGGGCCCAAGCTGGTGCGCTGTCCTCCTGAGGCCTCGTGCCCGTGAACCTGAGAGCCGCCAACCGCCTTCAACCTTGGCTATGCTTCCTGCGCTCTGGCGCAGCCACGTTCCTTCTCCTTGCCCTGCTCGCTGAGCTTGGAAGGCTGCATGCCCGCCTGGGTAAGACCAGAGCAGCCTGAACTTCCTTCTCCTTTTGCTTCAGAGCAGGGCTGGGCTCTTCCTGCTGAACAGTTTCCTGTAGCTCTGGGACCCCTAAAGCCCCCTTCCTGGATCCCCTGCTGGTGCCTTCCTCCTCGTCTCCCCACCCCACATACCAGACCAGGTGACTGAGGATGTCAGCCAAGGAGTCCTATCTCTGCATCAGGGGTCCACGGTCTCAGCAGCTGAAAAGCAGCCGGTCTTCCTGGTCACCTACTCTGTGGCCAGAGGATTCAGGGGGGTGTTTGCTGCCCTCAGCTTATTCCCCAGAGTCCGGAGGGAAACAGGCTCCAGCGTGGTCCTGCAAACGAACAGGATGGTCCCGTAGAACTGCAATGTCTAATTTTTGTTTATTTGTTTATACCTTAGCCATTTCTAATGTGCCATTGAAAATCTAGTGAAAGCTGTGGACCAAGGAGGGTTTACTCACAATTTCAGACCCCCCATGGACTCAGGGTTAGGACCCCATGCTTTGCTGAGACGATTATTGTTACAAAAACACCCACTTTCTGACTGCAGATTCTGACGGGGTATTCCCGCAGGTCACAGTTCCACGGAAGATAAAGTCAAACGAGAGTGAAGGTTTAGAGAAGCAGGTAAATGACCAAGAATACTTGTTGTATAATTTAAAATGTTAAGACTATTTTTATTTACTTTGTATTACAGTCAGATCATACTGATTTCTATTCAACTGCAAAGCAAAATATTTTCACTGTACTATTTTTGTCTCTTAGCACATTTGGATCCTCCCTTCCCCACTGTCTGCTGCTCAGTCCTGTCCCCGTCCCATCATCTCTCCATCTCTTCTGATGTACTTGTTCACAATTTCCAAGAAATATTGAACAGGAATCATGCTGATAGAAAAAAATTCAGTATGAAAAGGATGTAACTATGGTCTAGCCTGCAATCTATAAAAATTTGTTAATGGCCTCTAAGTGGCAGAGAAATTGGTCTTGAGCACAATTTAGACCTGCAGATTTTGACCCAGAAGCATCAGACTTAGTAGAAGTAATGGCCAAAGGAAGAAAGGAAGAAAGAAAAGGAAAAATAAAAATCTCACATTTGCCCGATTATGATGAAAATGATTGCACAATAAATAAATATTAACTGGACAAACAAGTTGAACAAAATGCTTATCTGCTGTATAAAAAAGTGATTAAATTGAAGGCATTCAGCCAAATATTTTCCTGATTAAAATACTTCAAACTGGCAGTTACAGTGTTTTATATTACAAGCCATAAGGCACAATACAGGGATTTAGATTTCCACGTGGCTAAAGTGGTGTGGTCAATCTATGGTAACCCTGAAAACATGTTTTCAAGTTGAAGGAAAAATTTTTGAAATAAGAGGAAGTAAGAAAATTAAGAATCCATTAACTCTATTTTGGCATATAGTATTGGCACCTATCATGATTAGGTTCTACTACTTAACAATTTGAATGAAAATAAAATATATGTAAATTACACTTGAAAATCTCAATAAAATAGTTTCCGTTAGAGAGGTTGTATTTTCATATACTAAGCTCACTTGATTCTCACATTAACCTTCTGAAGTAGGGTGTATATCTCCTACTTTTCCTAATATATGTATGTATTTAGCAAAGAGGATTAAAAATGTTAAGGGTGTCAAAGTTACAAGTTTCAGGACATGGAATCTAATCTTTAATTTACGACTCCAGTTTCATTACAGGTAAACTACCTTCTGTTGAAAAATTCTTTACATAAAAGTTTATTTTCTTCTATTATTATTTTCTGATTTATTTCTCTTAGTGCACTGTCATTGCATGACCACTTTAAACTTCAAATTGTTTATTTGAAATTGCCTGTCACAAAGCATAGAGCAACTGTGCAGGATTTGAAATAGTTTTGCCATGAAGGACATCAAGTGTTCGGTACCTTTCTGCTTTTTTTGTAGTCTATGTACGGAGTTCTGGAAGCCGTTTTTTCATGTGATAGAGAATGCTTAATGTTCTCCTTCTATTTCTTAGAGTAGACCTCCCTATATCTCTCTTGTTCTCTTCCTTTGCTCCCTTATTACCCTGCATCTTCTGCTTTTTTTTTTTTTTTGGTTAACATATAAAGGATTCTTTCTCATGGACTTCCAGTTTGTCATGATAACACATATTCCATTAAAGCAATGGCTTGGATTTGGGGATATTATAGGAATTATGAAGAAGGTGTTCAGCCTTCTAAGGTTTATCTAAGTATGTTTGTGGAAGCCATTGTGCTGTTGTTAGTATAACACTGGGAAGAAACTGCTCAGCTGAGGAGAGCTGACCTCACTTGTAGTGAGTTCATTTCCTCCTGTCAGTGCCTTCCTGCCGAAGACCACTGTGAACACACCTGGGGTTGACAAGTTAGTAATCGCAGTGAGGCAGAACACACGCTATGGGGAAGCATGGGGCATCTCCGTACAAGGGCATTAGAAAGGCCTTGTAAGATTTTGGCTTGTGTTAGGGGATTTGGGGGAGGTTTTAGGAAGCAGGACTTTGCTCTGGTTTGCCTGCAATCAGTAAGTATGGGTAATGCTATGATTGTGTATCTTAAGTCTTACCTAGAAGGGAAGACTAGAACAGCCCTGAAGCTTTAATTGGTTAAGAAGCAACAGCTACTCGCAGTCATGTTAGCCCAATAAGGGGATATTTGGTCAATTTTTCTGATTGGAAAATATTTATATTTGGTTTGTATTCAGACATGATTATGAAACAGTCTTGTTTTTAGATCCATAATTTTCTGACAGTGGCTGTGTGTGTGATGTTGATGTTCTGTGAAAGTACTTACATTCAACAGCAAAGGCTGATAGTTCAGCTCTTCAATATCAGACTGCTTTTCTCTTTCTTACCTTTTATTTAATTAATTTATGTTAGGTCATATTAGACCTTAATCAAAGCTACACTGTGAAGCAAGTATTGAAATCCTAAATGACAGCAGAAGACAAGTGGGATATATAGGTATACTGTATGTATATATATGTATACGTATAATATAGAATACATATATGTATATTCTATTAAATTTAAGATGTGGTTTCAGAAGAGCCATCTAGGCAGAACTTTCAGCTGGTTGTTGACTTCACGTTGTACATCTGTCTATCTACAGACTGTTAGAGTAGTTCAGGAAGGAGGCCGTTAGACTGAGGTGCCTCTAGTGCCTGTGGTAGCCTGCAGAAGCAAACCGTAATGAAGGTGGAGTCAGTGCACTTGGATCTGGGAAAACGAAACTCAAGCACAACTAATCATAAATAGCCAACTAGATTTTCTCAAATCTGAGAAAATGAAACTCAAGAGCAACCAATCATCAATAGCCAAATAACTAGATTTTCCCAAATAAGGCAACTGTTTAAGCTGTAGCCAATTAAATAGTTTGCTTTGCTTCCATGGCTTTGCGATAAAAACCTCTGCCCTAGCCCCACCCCAGAGTGCCCCTAATCATTTGGGATTTTGATGCTGCCTGATTCAAATTGTTGTTTTCTCAAATCAGCTCTTCAGAATTTAATGCGCCTCAGCTTATCTTCCTACAGTTCTGGTGTTAGGAGTGGGACAGGAAGGAGATCCCTCGCCCCCGTGCCCTCTGGGAGCAATGAGCAATCAGGTGAAGGTACCCGCTGAGCCCACTGTGCTCACTGCTTTCTCGCTGCACCTGAGTGTCAAAGGTATGCAACTTTTAGGATCCCAGCTCTGCACATTTGCATTACATTTCTGAGTTTACTTGAGCATTTCTTTCTCTAGCCTGGGTCCAGAGTTGGACTGGATCCAACTTACACTGGACTACATGCAGTGAGGCCTCAGGCTAGGTAAATTTTTTTAAGAGAATAAAAGGAAAATAAGTTCTTCCAAGTCTTAAGAGTCTGGGACTCCTTCATTTGGGACTCTGGCTAACTATATAACTAAAAGATATGACCCCCAAACTTGTGCTTTTCTGAATAAGTGGGTTGACGATAACAAAGATAATATTGAATTACAGTGGCCACAGTGGAGAACTTTTAATCTAGATAAGCTTATCCTTTTATGAAGTGTCCTAGAGAAAAAGAGGTCCTGAATTTCCCAAAAACCCTGCATTTTTTCATTGGTGTGGAGAAGCTTGTGGGAGACTGAATGAATAAAAAAATTGCCTCTTTAAAAGATTCCTTACAAAAAGGCAAATAAAAAGCTTAAACATCATATTGGTGGTGAAACTAAAGAGAACTAAACACTAACGGACTCCAACTTTTCCTTGCCTCTACTCTTCTCTCTCTAAATACCCTGAGCCTACTAATCCCTTTGCTCAGTTTGCCTGCCCTCTATGAGGATGAGCTGGAGGTTAAACAGTGCCTTTTAACGGGAGCCCTCTGCTGAGCCTGGAATACCAGATATAACCATTTATTCTCCATGGTCAAAAGTGAACTTAGGGCCATTGTCAAAGACTTTTCAAACTCTAAAGGGAATCCTCAAAAATTTAATTGAGGAATTCAAACTTCCAGTTGGAGCTTACGATTGATCTGGGATTCCACCCGCTAGATCTCTACCGATTTGTTCACATGATGTCAGTTCTTGCTGAGGTCTGAAAATGGATGGCTGAAGCCAAATGGGAGTATCTCAAGAGAGGTATTAAAGACTTGCATATTAATATTTCTGTTAGAGATGGGCCAAAATGTGCCAGAAAGATAGCTCAATAACTGGTTGAAAGTATTCCCTCAAAATACTGACTAGTCCATTATTCAGTCTTGCAAGCAAAAAAAGGACAAACCAGTCTCAGACTAAAAGACAAGGTTGGAAAATCTCTTTGTGAAGCATTCTGGGCTTTCTTTATAAAATGCAGGCAGAGAAGATGCCCTGACTTCCCAGCAGGGCAGCAGGAGGGGATCCAGGTCTTCTATGGCTCATTGTTTAGGGACCAGAATCAGGCAAGAGTGGGCCTTGAACTCCCTGGACAGGTGAGGCCATCAGTTTTGCTCTGCAGAGGGGAAAGCCATGGGCTGTGCTCTTTGTTCAAGTGCCCCTGTAGGCAGGGCTATTGGATGGGCCATGCAATTTCCTGTGTGCTTTGGTTAGGTTCCCAGGCTGGGCAAGCTAAAGGCTATATTCCACCATGAGTAGGGCTATGAAATAGTTTCCTTGCCCGGGCACATCTGGAGAACTGGCGCCAAAGCTGGTAAAGCTCTTTGTTCTCTTAACTCAAGCTGACTCTTGCTCCAAGTTCCCTGGCTGAATAGGGCCACTGGCTTTGCTCTGCAGACTACTACTCTGTCTGCCTGTCTCTTGGCTTGAGCATTGCTGCCTCGCCCAGCTTCCAGGTACTCTCACCAGCCCTTCTAGTCTTATTTCATTCAGCAGAATGCCCTCAAGGTCCACTCATGTTGTTGCAAATGGCAAGATTTTCTTCTTTGTTATGGCTGAGTATTATTCCCTTGTATACATGTACCACAGCTTCTTTATCCATTTATCCATCAGTGGACACTTAGGTTGTTTCCACATCTTGGCTATCATAAATAATACTGCTGTGAACGTGGGGGTGCACCTATCTCTTCAACATAGTGTTTTAATTTTCCCCAAATATATTCCCCAAAGTGGAATTGCTGGTAGTTCTATTTTTAATCTTTTGAGCAACTTCCATACTATTTTCCATACTGTCTGTACCAATTTACAATCCCACCAACAGTGAGCAGGGTTCCCCTTTCTTCCTCGTCCTCAGAAGCATTTCTCTCTTGATCTTTTTGATTATAGACATTCTAACAGGTGTGAGGTGATAGCTCATTGTGGTTTTGATTAGTATCTCCCTAATTATTATGATTCTGAGCACATTTTCATGTACCTGTTGGCTGTGTATCTTCTTTAAAAAATGTCTATTCAGGTCCTTTGCTCATTTTTTAATTGGATTATTACTATTTGTTTTTGCTATTCAGTTGTATGAAGTCTTTGTATATTTTGGATGTTATCCCCTTAATAGATATATGAAATATATCAATAGATATATGAATAGAGAAAATGCACATATTTTTTCCCATTCCGTAGGTTGTCTTTTCATTTTGTTGGTCATTTCTTTTCAGTGCAGAAGCTTTTTAGTTTCATGTAGTCCCACTTGTTTATTTTTGATTTTTTAGCTTGTACTTTAAATGTGATTTCCAAAAAATCATTACCAAGACCCATGGCAAGGAACGTTTTTCCTATGTTTTATTCTAGGAGTTTTATGGTTTCCAGTCTTACATTTAAGTCTTGAATCCATTTTGAGTTAAGTTTTGTGAGTGGTGTAAGATAAGGGTCTAGTTTCATGTTTTTACATGATAATATTCCATTTTCCCAGCACTATTTATTGAAGAGACTGTCTTTTCTGCACTGAGTATTCCTGGCTCTCTTGTCAAATATTACTTGACCACACATGAATAGGTTTATCTGGGGCTCTCTTATGTTACATTGATCTTTGTGTCTGTTTTTATGCCAGCAGCACACTGTTTTTATTGCCATAGTTCTATAATATAGTTTGAAATCAGGAAGTGTGATGCCTCTCACTTTGTTTTTCTTTCTCAGGATTATGTGAACATTCAGAGTCTTTTGTGGTTCATTACAAAATAGGGGATTGTTTTTTCTACTTTTATGAAAAGTATCATTGGAATCTTTGTAAAGGTGGCAATGAATGTATAGATGGCTTTGGAGACTATGGACATTTTAACAATATTAATTCTTCCAATTCATAAACATGGGATATTTTTCCATTTATTTGTGTCTTTGATTTCTTTCATCAATGTCTTGTAGTTTTCGGTGTAGGGATCTTTCACTTCCTTGGTTAAATTATTCCTGAGTATTTCTTTGTTTGATCTTATTGTAAATGGGATCTTTTTCTTTATCATAGTCTCCCCTTATCTGTAGGGGATACATTCCAAGACTCCCAGTGAATGCCTGAAACTCTGATAGTACCAAACCCTGTATAGACTATCTTTTATTCATAGGTATGAAAAAGTTTAATAAATTAGGCATAGTAAGAAATTAACAATAACTAATAAAATAGAATAATTATAACAATATACTGTAATAAAAGTTATGTGAATGTGGTCTCTCTCTCTCTCACAATATCTTATTGTACTATACTCATGCTTCTTCTTGTGATGATGTGAGATGATACCATGCCTACATGAGGAGAAGAAATGAGGTGAATAATGTGGGCATTGTGATGTAGCATTATTTTCAGACCGCACTTGACCATAGGTAACTGAAACCATGGCAAGTGAAACAGCAGATAAGGGGAGACCACTGTATTTCTTGTTCAGATAATTTATTGTTACTGTATAGAAACAGTAATGATTTTGTATGTTAACTCTGTATTCCTGTGACTTTACTGAATTCATTGATTAGCTTTAACAGTTTTTGGTGGCCTGGCCCATTGCTGAGTATAGCTCCTGGCCTCTCCTGACCAGAAAGCCTGAATGGGAAGAGCTGGGAGGCTGCTAGGAGATAGCCCTCCCATTCTGTCCAGGCAGGAGAGCTGAGCAGTGCTGAGTGTAGTTCTGAGTCCTGCCTGATCATAAAGGCTGGAAAGAATACCTAGAAGCTGCATAGCCCAGCAATGTTAAGCAGAGAGTTAGACAGGCAGAGCTGATCGTCTGCAGAGCAAAACCAGTTGCACCCTTAGGCCCAGGGACTTGTTGAGTGGGTGGGTTTGAGTCAAGGCTTCCTTTCTTAACTTCTTGTGAATTATTGAATATTCATTGATACTCCTTGTTACTTTCAATTGTTTTTTCTGTTTTCCTTTTAGTGATTGATCATTGTTTCACCATTTGGATCTTGTTTATCAAAGATTTACCTTCAAACAATATAATACAATGTTACATAACGTAGAATTTTCAAATGATATAATATTATTTGCATTCTCCTATTCTTTGTGCTGTTGTCATACATTGTATTTCTCCCTTTGTTATAAACCCCAGAATGTTATCATTATTTTTCTTTTAAACTGTAAATTATCCTTAGATTTCAAGTGAAGAAAATTACACATTTATCCCCTTTTTTAATATTCCTGGTGCTTTTTGCTACTTTGTGTGATCACGCTCCATGTAATATTGTTTTTCTTTTTCCTGAAGAAGATCTTTTAAATTTTCCTTTAGTGTAGCTTTGTGGTTGATGAAACTTCTCAGCATTTGTGGGGTTTTCTTATTGTTTTTTTTTGATTCTTCACTTTAAACATGTAAATCATTTTTCTTTAAATGTTGGCACCTGAGTGAACATCTATTGCCAAACTTCTTTTCTTCTTCTTCTTCTTCCCAGGCCTCCAACTACATAGTTGTATATTCTAGTCGTAGGTCCTTCTGGTTGTGCTGTGTGAGACGCCGCCTCAGCATGGCTTGCTAAGCCCTGCCATGTCCACACCCAGGATCTGAACCAGCAAAACCCTGGGCTACTGAAGTGGAGCTCACAAACTTAACCACAGCCACAGGGCTAACCTCTAAACATGCAAATCTTTTATCTTGTTCCTGCATATTTTCTGGTGAAAAGTCTCAGGCCATCCTTAGTATTACTCTGAAAACACTTAACATATGTTTTTCTGCCTGTGTGTATGATTTTTGGAGCACTTTTTATTTCAGTCTGATTCTTTGTCTTGATGTAGTTTGTACGAGTGTATGAGTAGCCTGTATGTATATATCCTACGTGGAAATCTGATGATGGTATCACACGGAAGTGACACCATGCAGTATTTGTGAAACCACCTTCCAGCTATGCCAGAACCAGCTGCCAGACACGCCAGAACCACCTGCTGGACAAGCCGGAACCACCTGCCTGACACGCCAGAACAACCTGCGGACATGCCGAAATCACCTGCTGGATACCCCAGAAGCAGGTCCTGGAAACGCCAGAACCAACTTCCAGACAGGACGGAACAACCTGCTGGACATGCTGGAACCACCACCCGCACATGCTGAAACTACCAACCAGACAAGACGGAATCTGGTGCCGGACACGCCGTAGCTACCTCCTGATGGACACTCCAGAACCACATGCGGGGCACGCAGGAACCACCTGTCAGATATGCCAGAACCAGGTGCTGGACATGCTGGAACCACATTCAGACAGGCCTGAACCACTTGCTGGACACACTAAACCACCTGACAGACACACCAGAACCACCTGCCAGACATGCTGGAACCAGGTGCCGGACACACCAGAACCACCTTGGGACATACTAGAAACTCATGCCAGACACAGAGGAACCCCCTGCCTGACACGCCGGAACCACCTGAATAACACGCTGGAACCACCTGCTTGACTCGGCGGAGCCACCTGCCAGACATGCCAAAATCACCTGCTGGATATGCTGAAACCAGGCCCCCTATACAACCCACCAGATATGCCGGAAACACCCATCAGGCACACTGGAACCACCACTCAGACACGCCGGAACCAGGTCCGGGACAGGGCGCAACCACCTGCTGGACAGTCTGGAACCACCTGCCAGACACACTGGAATCACCCGCCAGACATGCCGGGAGCAAATGCCAGACACACCAAAAGCACCCACCGGACACGCCGGAACCACCTGTTGGATATGCTGGAACCAGGTGCCGGATACACTGAAACCACCTGCCGAATATGCCAAAACCAGGTGCCGGACACCCTGGAACTACCTGCCGGATACCCCTGAAGCAGGTCTCCGAGATGCTGGAACCACCCCCCTTACATGCCGGAATCAGGTCTGGGAAACTCTGGAGCCACATGCCAGACAGTCCCAAACTACCTGCCGGACACACCGGCATCACCCACCGGACACATCAGAACCGCCACATGGACACGCCGGAATCAGATCCCGGACACGACTGAACCCGCTGCCAGACAAGCCTGAACCACATGCCGGACATGCCGGAACTACCTTCCAGATGCGCAGGAACCATCCATTGGACATGCCAGAACCACCTGCTGGACACACCAAAATCATCTGTTGGATACGGCAGAACCTGGCCGCTTATACGCCGGAACAACCCGCCAGACATGACTGAACCACCCACCAGACGCACTGAAACCAACTGCCAGACACGTTGGAACCACCACCTGGACACTCTGGAACCACCCGCCGGAGATGCCACAATCAGGTCCCGGACACACCGGAAGCACCTGCCGGACATGCTGGAACCACCTGCTGGACACGACGGAACCACCACCCAGATACGCCGACACCACCAACTGGACACGACGGAATCAGGTCCCGGACACGCCGTAGCCCCCTGCCGGAGACACTAGAATCACCCGCGGACATGCGGGAACTAATTGCCGGACACGCCTGAAGCACTCACCGGACATGTGGGAACCACCTTCCGGACATACCGGAAACTCATGCCAGACACACAGCAACCGCCTGCCTGACGCCGGAACCTCCTGTCAGATATGCCAGAACCATGTGAGGGACACGCCGGTGCCACCTGCCGGACAAGCCAGAACCACCTGCCTGACACGCCACCTGCGTAATACCCTCCAGGTTCATCCCTGTTGTTGCAAGTGGCAGAATTTCTTTCTTTTTTGACGCTTAATAATATTACATTGTATATATATGCCATATTTTCTTCACCTGTTCTCTACTGACAGACACTTAGGTTGTTTCCATACCTCGGCCATTGTGAATAATGCTGCAGGGAACACAGCAGCACCAATGTCTCTTGAGATGGTGATTTTGTTTCCTTTGGATATATGCCAAGAAGTAGGATTGCTGGATCATATGGTAGTTTTATTGTTACTTTCTTGAGGAAACTCCATATTGTTTTCCATAATGGCTGTACCGATTTACATCCCACCAACATTGTGCAAGTATTTCCTTTTCTCCACATACTGGCCAGCATTTGTTACCTCTTGTCTTTTTGATAATATCCAACCTAAATGGTGTTAGATAATATCTCGTCGTGATTTGATTTGCATTTCCCTGATGATTACTGATGTTGAGCATCTTTTCACATACCACGTGGCCATCCATGTATCTTCTTTGGAAAAATGTCTGTTCTGATTATTTGCCCACGTTTTAATTGGGTTAATTATTTTTTTTCTTTTGAATCGTATTAATCCTTTATATATTCTGGATACATATCAGATATTTGGTTTGCAAATATTTTCTCCCATTCTCTAAGGCAATGAAAAGCTTGCCTTTTTATTTTGTTGATTATTTCCTTTCTCTACAGGTATATTTTAGTTTGATGTAGTCCCAGTGTTCTATTTTTTACTTTGTGCTTGTGCTGTTGGTGTCAAGTCCAAAAGTCATGGCTAAGAATAATGTCAAGGATTTTTCCCTTTCTTTTCTTCTAGGAGTTTTATGGTTTCAGATCTTGTGTTTAAGTCTTTAATCAATTGTGAGTTGATTTTTGTATAGGATAATGGGTGAATTTAATTCTGTTGCTTGTTGATATTCAGCTTTCCCAAGATAATTTATTGAAGAGCCTGTCCTTTCCCCACTGTGTATTCTTGGAGTCTGTTGAAAATTAACTGACCCTCTATGAATCGTTTTATTCCTGGACTTTCTTTTATGTTCCTTTTGTCCATGTGTCTGTTATTTTGCCAATACCATGCTGTTTGATTATGATAGCCTTGTAATATAGTTTGAAATCAGGCAGTGTGATGCTTCTGGCTTTGCTTTTCTGTCTCAAGTTTGCTTTAACTACAAGGTCTTTTGTGGTTCCATATGAAACTGAAGATTGTTTGTTCTATTTCTATGAAAAGATGCCATTGGAATTTGATAGGGATTGCATTGAATCCATACATCTCTTTGGGTAGTATGGGAAATTTTATAATATTAATCCCTCCCATCTATAAACATGGAATATTTTTTTATCTGTGTCTTTAATTTTTTTCGTGAATGTTTTATAGTTGTCAGTGAATACCTTTTTCACCTCCTTGGTTAAATTTATTCCTAATTATTTTATTCTTTTTGATGTTATTGTAAATGGGATCGTTGTCTTATTTCTCTTTCTGAGAGTTCCCTGTTAGTGTATAAGAACACAACGGATTTTTTTATGTTGATTTTGTATCCCACAACTTTACTAAATTCATTTATTGGTTCTAACAGCTCTTTGGTGTAGTCTTTAGGGTTTTCTGTATATAAGATTATGTCATCTGCAAACAGAGACAGTTTTACTTCTTCCACCTGTTGTGCTCTGTGCTCCTGGGGGACTCACAAATCCAAGCTCTGTTAACTTTCATAGCCGGGTGACTTAGGACTTAGCCTCTGCTGGCAGCTATAGCAGGTGGGGCACTAGACTTATGGGCAAACTCCTTTGTCAGAAAAGCTGGAGACTTAGTTTTATAGTTGGAATGAGCTGGGAGAGAAAGCACAGAGAGTTTGCTCATGTCTATTGAGGCTCCCAGATGACTACTAACTATGTGTCCCGTCAGCTCCCGGAGCCCTGTCAGCTCTCAGAGCTAAGTGATTTGGGACGCAGGCCCTCAGGCGGCAGACATAAAAGTTGAGGGTCTAGATGTGTAGAAAAGCTCCTGCCAGGAAGAAGCTGAAGACTTAGTTTTACTGTTGGATTGATCCAATGGGGAGAAGGCAAGAGAAGTGCCCTCTGGCTCTCTCAGGCTACTTGGAAGTTCCCAGTCAGCCCCCTCATGCTATCTGATTAGAAGCTGGACCCTCAAGCTGCAGCTGGGAAAGTATGCAGCCAAACTCCTTCCAGGGAGAAACTAGGAGTTGGGCACTGTTGCCTGTTCCTCTGTAATGATTCCAGGTGGATAACTATGTGAAGTACCCATGCACCTACTTAAAAACTGCTTCTTTGTTTAATGTGGATCTGGGGGATCATGAATGCCAAGCCCCATTGGGTCACTGAACTAGGTGATTTAGAAGTCAGTCCCTCTGTGGCAGCTTTAAAAGCTGGGGTGCTAGATGTGTGGTCCAAACACTTCAGTCCTGAGGGAGAAACTGAGAGTTGGGTTTTCCCTCCTGAAAGTAAGGTACTGTGCCAGGGGTGGGTGTTATGGTGAGAGTGTGTATCAGCCTTTCCTACATGTTTCAATCTGGATATTTTCTCAGTCTTCCAATGTTTAGGAGTCTCTCACCTAGTTTCTGGATTTCTCTCAGAGGGAATTGATCCATGTGAAGCTATATATTCAGTGCATCCTTGGGAGGAAGATGAGTCAGGAGCCTCTTATCCTGCCATTTTTCTGACTTCATGCCCTCATGTATATTTATTTTTCATTGGATTAACCTTGCCAATTTTCTTTGGCTCATTTCTTTTCTTGCTTTTGTGGTTTTCCTTTAAAATGTGTTATACTTTGTTCTGGCAGGCAATTAAGTTACTTATGAATCAGATTGACAATTTCAGGCTGGCTTTTAATGTTTTTAGGATGAACGTTAGCGTAGCCCTTACTCTAAGGCCAGTTTCTTCTTAACACTAAAATTTGATCCAAGGTCAGTTTCTTCTTAACACTAAAATTTGATTCTTCTGTGGTTTCTACAGAATGGCATGGGTGTTCACTGACATCTCTCTTCTCTGGTTGATCAGACCTTGAATACCTTTCAGCACTATGTGAGCTGTGGGAGTTATTCCTCAGCTCCCCAGTTGTTCTTTGCCCATTGTGTTGCAGAGACCATAGGTTGATGAAGTGATTCTTACCTTCTGGTGTTCATGCTGTTGAATAAGCTCCACCCATGAGTGTTGGAAGGACGTGTGACTTCCTTCTAACCAATAGGATGTGGCCAAGTTGATGGATTTAACTCTGTTGATTGCATTATGCTATATGCCAAATGTTGAATTTCACTCCTGTCATTGTTAATGTCGTATAAAACTCTACTTTGCCAGCAGACACTCTCTCACCTTCCAGATGATCTTGTGAAGGCCATATTGTGTACTGTCCATAGCGACAGCCAAGAAGCAGATAACTGGAAGTGGCCTCTAGTTGATGACTGGGGCTCCTTGCCAAAAGCAAAAATCTAAAGCTCTCAGTCCTATAGCTGCAAGAAAATGAATTCTACCAACAACCTGACTGAACTTGCAAATAGAAATAGATTCTTCTCCAATTGAGCCTTCAGATGAGAATATAGTCCAGGTGACTCGTTGATTACAGCTTGACGGGACCTTGCAGCAGAGAACAGAGCTGTGTCACACATGGACTCCTGACCCGTAGAAACTAGAAGATCATACATGTGTGTTATTTTAAGCTTCTGTGTTTGTGATAGTTTGGTATGCAGCAATAGAAAACTAATACCCCCAGCCTCATGAAATTCTACTCTATGTATGTGTTCTGTGTATGATTTTATTCATTAATAGAATCAAGGGAATCCCTCCTCTTTAGTATAGTCTAGAAAGTTCATTGAGACTGAAAGCCAGGGCAATTGTAGTGCCCACCTCAGTTTCATCCCTTCTCTCTGTGATCACAACCTTGTACTGCCTATTTTCTAGTGTATAAAGCATGTGTTTCATTCATTGTATATAGTGTTCTAGTTATTTGCAGCTGAAGAGCACCTTCAGTGCTGGTTTTTCTAATATGGTAGCAATGGAATTCTTGTCACTGCTTCTTGCATGCTGTCCTTCCTTCTCAGTTCGCTTTTCTTCTTGCTGAAGTTCATCTTACAGTGATTCATTCATAGCATATCCATAGGTGGTAAACTCACTGCGTTACTACGTGAAGAAAAGTATCTTTTGTTTGGATGAATTTGTTAAAGATCATTTACAATTTTAGAATTGTTTTCTGTCATTTTGGTGCGTCCTTGGCAGAAGTTGCTTACATGACCAATAGTGATAAATCTGACTCCCATCGTCCATCACCAAGTTATTTATTTGTTCTAAATTGCAGTCTAGATGGACAGCGGTTTCAGAATTTTTTAACCCATACACTAGTGGGAAAAGACTTTACCAACTAGACTAGTGCCATGTGGACTTCATTTGCCTTTATAAAGTCTTACAGATCTCCACTTATTTCTAAAATTTCTTAGGTCAGAACATTTTGTCCCCTACCCTTTTCAGTGATGTAATGTCATACATTTGTAATAAAGTTAGATTCTTGTGTCATGATCTGCCCTTCACTTGGGAATCCCTGACCTTCGGAATGATTTTTTTAAATTTGCATACATTAAAGTTCACTCTTGGTTCTGTATCGGTCTATGGGTATTGACAAATGCATAATGTCCTGTATCCAGCTTTACAGAATTATACAGAAGAGTTTCTCTTCCCTAAAATTCACTTATACTACCCTCCCTCTGTGTAGCCCATGGCAACTGATCTGTTGTTTAGTCTCTATAGTGTTGCCTTTTCTTGAATGTCATATGGTTGAAATCATACAGAATGTAGCCTTTGTAGACTGGCTTCTTTTATTTAGTAATATGCAATTAAAATTTATCCAGGTTGGTTTCATGCTTTGATAATTCATGCCTTTCATTGCTAAATAGTGTTCTCTTGTATAGATGTATCAAAGTTTGTTTATCTGTTTCCATGTTGAAGGACATCTTGGTTGTTTCCAGTTTATGGCAATTATGAATAAAGCTGTTAACATTAATGTACAGGTTTTTGTAGACATAACTTTTCAAATCAGTCGGATAAATGCCTAGGAAAATGATTGCTGAATTGTATGTTAAGATTACATAGATTTGCTAGTTTTCTATGAAACTAGAAAATTGTCTTCCAAGGTGGTTGTACTTTTGCATTTCCACCAGCAATGAATGAGAGTATCTGTTGCTCCACATCCTCATCAGCATTTGGTATTATGAGGTTACTGAATTTTAGCCCTTCTAATAGTTATACAGTATCATCTTATTGAGGTTTGAATTTGTGTTTCCCTAATGACAAATAATGTTGAACATATTTTCATGTGTTTATTTTCCATCTGTATATCTTTTTTGGTAAGATGCCTGTTTATCTCTTTGGCCCTTTTTCCAACTGCGTTGTCTATTTCATTCTTCTTGTGTTTTACAAGTTCTTCGTATACTCTGGGTACAAGTCTTTTATCAGATACGTGAGTCACAAAGATTTTTTCCAGTCTATAGTTTGTTTTTTCCATTTTCTTAACATTGTCTTTCTTAGAACAAAAGATTTTTAATTAAGTAAAGTCCAATTTATTATAACTTTTCATTCATGGGTTGTATTTTTCTGTCATATACAAAAAGTTATCACCAACACTAAGTTCACATAGGTTTCCTCTGATGTTTCATTCTAGATGTTTTATACTTTTGCATTTTACATTAAGGTCTATGATCCTTTGTGAATTAATGTTTGTGTAAGGTGTGAGGTGTGTTTTGAGTATCATTTTGCATGTGGACATCCAATTTTCCCAGCACCATCAGTTGAAGTGACTGTCATTTCTCCTTTGAATAACCTTTGCACATTCTTAAAAAAATCAGTTGATTATATTTTTCGTGGGTCTATTCCTGAGCTCTCTTTTCTGTTTCATTGGTCAATGTATCTGGTTTTTTTGTTTGTTTGCCAATACCATGCGGTCTTGTTTATGGTAGCTTTATAGAAAATCTTGACATTGGGTAATGTGATTGCTTCAATTTTGTTTTTCCTTAGAATTATGATGACTGACTATACTGGGTCCTTCACTTTTTGTTAATTTTTTGTTTTTAATTTCCTCTATGACCCTTAATGAGCACATGAAATGAGAATACTGAAATCTCCATGTCTAGGTAATTTTGAAGTAATATTTCTTAACTTTACTCTCTCTTTGTTATCGTTCTTTTTGCTTACTTAAATTCTTATTAGCTGCTGTTGGAAGTTTTGGAAATAGCTTCTCTGTCTCTTATTTGTTCTTGCAGATCTTCCACTGTTAAAATCATTTTGTGTTTAATTCTCAGAACCTATCTTAGCATTGATGTTCAACCTCACCAATCCATGCTTCAGATATATCCAATCTCTTGTTCATGATAAGGATTTACTTAAAAATCGACATTTTCATTTATATGATCTATAATTGGTTAAGTTCATAATAGTCTGTTCTTCCTTTGATAACCACTGGCTGCTCTTCTTCACGTGTTAGCAGTCTAATATAGTGGTAAAGCACATAGCCCCTCTGCCAAGCTCTAATACTCATTACGTGTGTTATCTTGGGAGAGTCACTTAATCTCTGTTTCTCAAAATAAAAATTATGGTTGTCGTGAGGGTAAGAATGTTTTTAAAAGAACATGTAAAGCACTTAGGATAGTGCTAGGCATGTGACAAACACTCACTGAGTGTTAGAAATAGTGTTCCATTACCCCTAATCTCTGCTCCTTGGGCATAATACCGACTCTTACTTCTCTAAGGATATTGAATGTCTTCATGTTCAGGTTCCGTCTTACGCATTTTGCAGTTTTCTCAGGAGTAATTAATTTCATTTGTTGAATTTGTTTTCTTTCCTTCTTGGTCTTGACATTCCTCAAAGGTGAAACTGTTTTTATTGTGCACTTGGCGTTGCAGTTGAGATCCTGTCAGACTTTCTTTTTCATCTGCATCCAGTCTGAGAGAATGCACCAGATCTGCTGAGGACATAACAGTGGTTTTAGGGGAATGGCAGGGATAAGGTTTGCCTCCGTTCTGGGTTATTAGGCATCTGATCTTCTGAGTGTGCATTCCCTGTAGTTCTTGGCTATTTCCAGTCATAAGCAGCACTGCCCTCTCCCCAAACGCACAGGCTCTGTTCCAGCTTAAAATCTGAGATCTTTCTTGAAACTGGGTTGTCTTGAAAAGAAGATGTGCATTTCCTAGGAGAGATGCCCATCTGCCTTTGTGGAGATAGTGCAGTGACTCACTCTGTGAACATCCCCAGAGCCCCCCCCGTTCCTGGAGCGCTGCTGGAGCTCAGTGCTGCTGGATTAGAGGTCTTCTTCCTGGAGCTGCACATTCCTCGCTGGCTTTCGTCTCTCAGGTCTTTTTTCCTCACACTATTATATGTTGAGGATTATTAAGTGGCTCTGGGTGAGCCTGGTAGAATGTATATATGTATTTATAAATGTGCTGTTGTTTCATTATATTTGGTGTAAAATGTAAGCCCACAACCGTGTCTCATTCATCTTGACTAGAAAATGTGTATGTTTTTCTAAATAAAGAAAACTAATATATAGTATTAATAATGCTAAAATTATGTTTTTTTCAAAAGGCAGTCTTCATTTCTTTCCCAAAAAAACATTGATACACATTAAATTCATTACCATAACTTGAATTTATTAGAATAGTAAATTATTACTATTTAGAAAAATAAATTCTGAAGAATATATTAATTTTTAAGTGGATTGAATGAGTCTTTTCTTGACATGGGTGAAAAATCCTGTCTGTCTATATTTCTGATTTACTAAATCATCTTTATTTGCTTTATTTTAGGTGATTTATATCATTACAATTGATGAAAACTACACTCTGCATCTCAGAAAAGAGTAAGATATGATTTTCCCTTAGAGCTTAGATTTTACTTTTTAAATGTTTTGTGCATTATATAAATTCAGGATTGGAGTGTAATGTCGACTGTTTAATCAGTCTATTTTTCAATTTAGAATTCAGTAGGTCTTGAATCTTAGATCTATAACAATGTTGCAATATAATTTTCCAACTTGTTATTTTCAAATTAAGAAATAAACTACATATATGTAAATCTTCAATTGAGTATAAAGCCATTGAACCCAAGAACTGCAAGTATGTATGCAGTTAAGTATGTCTCAGGTGAAATCAAACATAGTTACACATTGAATGGTTATTGGTGGGAAACTCAACTAGCAGTGCACATTTTATGAATGTATTGATTATATGTGCATTTATTTTTAACAACTTTATTGGGCACATTTTATATATCATAAAAGTCACTCGAGTGCATAATTTAATAATTTTAATAACTCTAAACAGTGTTGCAACCATCAACCATAAATCAGTTTTAGAACTTTCATTCCCCACCTAAGATTCCTCATGCCATTTCACATTTAATCCCTATTTCCACTCACTACTCCAGGCAACAATCAGTCTCCTTTCTGTCTCCTAGTTTGCATTTTCTCAACATTTCATATAAATGAAATCAAACAGCCCCTTCTCTGATTGCATCTTTGAAAGCATATATTTATAACACTTGGATTTTGTCTGCCTGCATCTTTGCAGTTGAACAAGGCTGGAGAAAATTATCCTCGCTTAATTCATGACTGTTCTCACCTAGTTCATGACAATGAAACCCATGTTGGTCTTTAATGTCTCTCCAACTTCATTAAAAAGTTTTTGATAAGACCATCACTGATCTCATGTTCCTAAATGCCAGTTATCTTTCAGTCTTCATTTTTCTTGACCAATTGGCAGCATCTTGTATAGCTGATCGGTGTCTCCTCCACAAATACTTTCTTCATTTGGCTTCCAGAATACCATAGACTCCTGGTTTGACTCTCACCGTTGTGCTTACTCTTGCTCAGTTTTTTGTTTGTTTCATTTTGTTTCATTTTCAGATTCTTCCTCATCTCTCAAAACCTAGAATACCTCATCATGTTATTCCTGAATCTTGTTTTCTCCTAGCTATATTCAGTCACCTAGTTATTTCATCCAGTCTTGTGGCTTTAAATATTTTTATGTATTGATTATTCCCAAACTTACATCTCTACTTTATTCCTTTCCAAAGAACACCATATTCCTTTTTCTGACTGCTTATTTGATAACCAATTGTTTACCTGAATTCTCACACTTAACATGTCCCAAATGTACTTCTGATCCTCTTCCAAAATTTATCCTCCCGCAATCATCTCAGTAAATGGTAGCTCTATTCTTCCAGTTTCTCAGAACAAAAACCTGGAGTCATCCTTGACATCTTTCTTTTGTTTTCCCCCATACCCAATGGATTATTAAGTCCCATGTTTTCCACCTCAAACATACATCCAGAATTGGTCCTCCACCACTGCTCCTATCCTAGTTCAAACCACCATCCTGTCTTGCCTGAATGACTGCAACAGCCTAACTGCACTCTCTGCTTCTGCTTATTTGCCCTACAAATGCTTCTCAACACAGCATTCAGTCTGATTCTATTAAAATGTTGGTCTGATTCTATCACTTATCTGCTCAAATATCTTCCAATGACTTCTTACCTCTGAGGCAGCATCTCTTACTACTGTCTGTCATCCTCAGTCCCATTCCACTCCAGACACATTGCCCCCTAGCTATTCTTTATATACATAAAGCATAGTTCTCCATCAGGGTCTTTGCATTTTCTCCTAACTCTTCCTGAGATAACATTTCTGTACAGATCCGTGTGGCTTATCTTCATGTCTTTGTCTATTCAGTGAGCCTTTTCATGCCATCTTATCTACATTTTGCAACCAATCTCCCTCACCCAGGCCTATTTATCACCATCTAACCTGGTAGCAGTGTGTGGCCCTCACTGTCATGAAGACTAGTGGTTTTGTCTTTTGTTTACTGCTGTATTGCAGTGTCTAGAAGAGGATCGGTCCGATGGTAGGCACTCAGTAAATATTGGTTGAGTGCAGACATAAACAGGCACACACACAAATATCTAACAGAGGATTTGGAGTCTATTCCAGTGTTAACAAAGCCTGGACTCTCTGATACACCAGTTCTATGAATTTAAACTGTTATGCCACATTAAAATTGCTCTAATTAAAGCACATTATTATGTGAATCATATATTTCACGTTCATTTTTATTATTTTACTATTTATATCCATATTAAATTCATAACTCAAACATTTTTTATTTTTGCTTTTCTCAGCTCATTCTTATCCCAGAACTTTTTGGTTTATGCATGCAATGAAAATGGATCTTTGCATGCTGAGTCTTCATATTTTAAGGTAAGACCCAGATGTCATAGATGTTTATTATTATGTGTTTCTTTATTGAAGTGGACAAAGCATTACTATTGGGATGCATTTGTGCCATGTTGGCAGTTTAATACAAATATTTTGTTTTATATAATTATGACCTGTCATATCGTTGATTGTTGTACATAGAAACAGCATGTGATAGACATGAAACCCAGGCTGAGAGAATATTCTTGGGCACCTAGGTGGTACAAAGTAGAGTTGTCAAAAACATTTTTTCCCTGAAAATCTGCATTAATAAATCTATCTGATATACAATCTTATTATTTTCAACTCTTTTAACATTTTGAGTCTTCTGTAATGTTTACCAATACATGTTTTATTCATAAAGAATGTATTTATTTGCCTTTCTGTACTGTTTTCAGATGCATTGCCATTACCAAGGATATGTTGCAGATTTTCCAAATTCAGTTGTGACACTCAGCATCTGTTCTGGACTCAGGTAATAACATCTTAGAGGGCATTTATACATGGAAAACATAGGGCATACTTTAAGATGAAACTTAGTAGGGGCCGGCCCCATGGCCGAGTGGTTACGTTCATGCGCTCTGCTTCGTCGGCCCACGGTTTTGCTGGTTCGCATCCTGGGTGCAGACATGGCTCCGCTCATTAGGCCATGTTGAGGCATTGTCCTGCATACCACAACTAGAAGGACCCACAACTAAAATAGACAACTATGTACTTGGGGCATTTGGGGAGAAAAAGCAGGAAAAAAAATAATAAGACTGGCAACAGTTGTTAGCTTAGGTGCCAATCTTTAAAAAAAAAAAAGAGAAACATTGGCTGACACAACTGTAGAAGGTTTAAGGGGAATTCTAGTCTGAAAGCTTCCTTTATGATGGCCTCCCTTTTATAATAGTACTAGTAGCTAGACCTTAGTGTCCATTCAAATGAAATCAGTCTGGGGAATCCTGACTGGAGATATTTTCAGGACACAGTGCAGAAGGGGATGGTTTCAGTAAAGGGAACTTTAGAACATCTCTCTAAGTATTGTCACATTATCTATCAGTTATCTCAAATAGTCATGGAAAATGACATTAATTAGTTATTTAAATAGGCACATACTGTATGCTGTCAGTTTGGGTGCACCCAGTGTCAGACATAAAACAACTAATTAAGGGGCTGGCCCCGTGGCCGAGTGGTTAAGTTCGCGCGCTCTGCTGCAGGCAGCCCAGTGTTTCGCTGGTTCGAATCCTGGGCGCGGACATGGCACTGCTCATCAGACCACGCTGAGGCAGCATCCCACATGCCACAACTAGAAGGACCCACAACGAAGAATATACAACTATGTACCGGGGGGCTTTGGGGAGAAAAAGGAAAAAAAATAAAATCTTTAAAAAAAAAAAAAAACAACTAATTAAGAAGGTCCCTTAGAAGTACAGGGCAGGGATGAGGGATTTTCATCATTGATGGTGGCAGGAGGAAGGTGGTAAGTTTATCAGAAGAAGATGGGTGAAAAGCAGAGAAAAAAGACTCTCCCTAACTCCCTTTTGGTTTTGGTTGACTGATTTCCAGAATTTACTCATTTCAACTCAGAAAATTGGCATTCCCTGATTGTGGTTTTCATAGATATCAACCTCTCTAGGTATCTACTCTATAAACCTGCTTTCCCTTGTTCTCATCTCTGTAAGAACAGGAACTTTATTCTTGGAATTCTCAGCAAATATCTTGATTCCAAGACAGTACTTGGCCTTAATATATCTTGAATGAATGTGACTACTATACAGAAAATAGAAAATACTTTTCAATATGTTTAGTTTTTTAATATGTGAGCAAAACTAAGGCAGATGTGGTGACTCAGTTACTAATGGTAGACTGAAAAAAAATAGGAAAAGAAAGTGCCTTTAAACATGTTCCTTACTATGTTTCCTCATTTCTCACAACATTTTTGGTTATAGCTTTGATGGGATCATTTCCAGGATTTTTATATCATTGCTTTCTACATTTTCAGGGGATTCCTTTAGTGTGAAAATATCAGCTATGGAATCGAGCCGTTGGAATCTTCAGCAGGATTTGAGCACATAATTTATCAAGTGAAAAATGACAATCCAGACATACCACTGTTATCAGAAAATTACAGCAATATTTGGCAGAAAGACAAGCCCTACAAGGTTCATTTAAGCTCACAGGTAACTGTGATGATTCTGATGTTATGACATACTATGAAATTACTTCTGTAGAATTTTGTTAATAGTGAAAAGGAACTAAGCTGTTGAGCAGGAATATTGAGTTTGATATCTTCTTTCTATACCTTTAAATAAAACATCCATATTCCATCTAAAATATATGAAAAAAATATAGTATGTATTTCAAACTTATTGTTTTATGATGTATTATGTAACATTTCTTATTTTTTATTGTTATTCAAATAAAAATGCATATTATTAAATACAATTTAGAGATGCAGGAGGAGTAGAATCATCATTAATTACCACTATTCTGGTAAAATTACTTTCAATATTTTGATATTTTGCTTTATATACTACTGGAACATATGTTTCCAAAATAGATAATCATTTGTATATTATTAAGCTCTTTTGATTGACCTGTGCACTGGGTAAAGAATTCTTGTTTGACAGGTGTTTTTCTTTCATCACTTTGAATATTTCAATTCACTGTCTTCTGGCCTCCATGGTTTCTGAGGAAGAATCAGCTATTTTAATCTTATTGAGGATTCCTTATACATGATGAGTCCATTCTCTCTTGCTTCTTTCAAGATTGTCTCTTTGTCTTTTCCTTATGACAGTTTTTTTTATGATGTGTCTTTAAGTGGATCTCTTTGAGTTTATCATACTTGGAGTTCATTGAACTTCTTGGATGTGTAAATTAATGTTATTCATCAAATTTGGGAAATTTTTGGCCATTGGTTCTTTGAATATTCTTTCTGCCCTTTTATCTGTCTCCTCACTTTCTGGTATTCCCATTATGTGTATGTTGGTATGCTTGATAGTGCCCCACAGGTCTATTAGGTTCTGTTCATTTTTCTCTATTCTTTTTTCCTTGTCTTCCTCAGACTGTATAATCTTAATTGACCTATCATCAAGTTCCTTGATTGTTTCTTCTGCCTTCCAAAATCTGTGGTTTAGCCTCTCTAATGGATATTTCATTTCAATTATTGTATTTTTCAATACTAGAATTTCTAAGCCTTTATTGATGTTCTCCATTTAGTAAGACATCATTATTATAATTCCTTTACATTTTTTATTCACTGCTTCTTTTAGCTTTCTGAAATTATTTAAAATTTCTAATTTAAAGTATTTTTCTAGTAATTCCAACATGTAATCTTCCTCAGAGACAGTTTCTATTGATGGCGTTTTTCCTGTACATGGGCCATACTCTCTTGGTCATTTTGTGTCTCATAATTTTTTGAAAACTGAAACTGGTCATTCCAAATAATATAATGTGGTAACTCTGGAAATCAGATTCTGCCTGCCTCCCAAATATTATTGCTGTTTGTCATAGTTGTTTGTTTTGTAAATTTTTTTGATGATTCTCTAAAGTTTGTATTCTTTGTTGTGTGCGGCCACTGAAGTCTCTATTCTGTTATCTTATTGGTGGGTTGATGATCAGTCAGAGAGTTCTTTAAATATTTAGGACCAATAAGTCTCCTAGTCTTTGCTGAGGACCTCTGTGTGCATGTTAGCACATGCCTTTTTTCACTCAGCCAGGCAGTTAACAATTTTGACTTTCATTTTACTTCTTTCTTGCTTAGAGCCATGAATCAGCCAGAGGTAAGAGTTTAGGGTCTTTGCTGGTCTTTACTAAACATGTACCATAGCCTTGGGCATGTACTTAGTCCTATACATGTGTGTGGCCTTCTAGATTCCCAGGCATTTGTCATAGCTTTTCAAAACTCCATGTGTACCTCTCATTCTCCAGTTTTTCCTTTTAGGTTTTTTGGTTGGTCTGTTGTTTGCCCCATTGCTATTTACTTTCTCAGACAACTGTGCAGTTTAAAAAAAAATGCCTGTAATTGTTTTCAACAGATGCCAAAGAAAAAAGCTTTTCATACTGGATGAGATATGATTTAGGTAAAATTCAGACAAGCTTGAAATAGGTCTTCTAGGAAACACAAAATAGGTCGAATCATGACATTTTTATGGAAATGAGATTTTGAAGATGCTGCAGCCGTACTCTGCTTTTGTCGGAGGTTGCCAGTCTGGTGATATTCACAGCAAATGCAGGCTATTAGTTTTCAACTAATGGGAGAAGAGACTAGGGCAAGTTCAAATTCCACAGATATCACTGTTTTACTGAGATCAGTTATTTTTTTTGAATAAATATTCCCAGAATGCCTTAAGCCTTTGGTTAATCTCTAGAGATCTGAGAAAGTTGATTCTAACAGTTTTTGCCAGTTCTCTTTTTGTTTTTTTGTAGGAGAGAATTTTTGGAGGTTCTCCCCTAAATTTTCACAGATTTCACTCCATTTCATGAATTTTCTATAAAATGTACTTATAACCTTTAATATGACATGTTTTCTAGTTTCCTTCCCAATTATTCCTCCATTGACCCATGGGAAATTTAGAAGTGTACATAGTTGGGGATTTTCTAGATATCTTTATGATACTGATTTTTAATTGAATTTTATCACATTTAGATAATGCATTTGACTTCAATATGTATATTTCTCTCTCTATTATGCAATTTTTTCTGAAGTATTCTACACAAGTTAGGTCAATTTATTTGTATTCTTCAAAACTTCTGTTTTCCACATCTTTTTTTCTTGTAGGGAATTTGTAGTTTATGTCTCTTGCTCAGCATCCTCCCATGGGGCATTTTTGAACTTTATTCTGCATTTTTCATTTTTAAGTGGTATATCATTATTAATTCTTATATAAAAATAAGACAGGATAAGTTGGAAAACATTCACTTTTACTTTCAGACACTTAATGGTTTTGTCTATAAGTTTGTAGGAAAATTATAATAACAGATTTCTCTCTGAGCGGCAAGTAGAGAGAACTCTTTTCTCTTTTCCAGACCATTTCCAGTTGTAAGGTAACAAACATTTCCTTATCAAGAACAGAATGCAAAGGTACTCAATGATAAAATGTACTTATACACATGTGGGTAGGTCAACCAACTCCTTTGTGTGTTGAGTGGTTGTGGTAGAAGTATTTGATGATGAAATTACATATCCGATCTTGCATGTTGTTTAATATTTTCCATAATGCCTTTAACATGTTAATTGAAGTTGCTTTAAATCTTCTTTCTGATATTTCTGACATCTGTATCATTTATCAGTCTGATTCTCATGATGGCTATAGCTTTCATATTGATTTTCTTCTTGCCTGTCTGTATTCCCTCTCATTTTTTTGGTAAAAGCTAGACATGTTACATAAGGCAGTAGATACTGAATTAAATAATTTTTTAGGCTTAGAGATGAGAATATCTTTCTACCAGGTCTTTACTTTGAAAGTTTGTGTTAATCTAATCAGATTGTATGCCTGTTTGTGTGTGTTGTTGCTGTGGCTACCCCCGGGGTACCTACCAGAAGCTTCACATCACTTTCAGGGAGATCTTGTGTTTATGGTGAATGATAATTTCCTAGAGGGACTCCTGTTCTCTGCTTGGCTTTGGATTTCTCCACTTGGCCTTGTTTTGAGATTTTACAGATAAAATCTACTTCTTACAGATCCCTGTGCTTTCTCCACTGTAATTTTTTCTTGACACATTTTAGCATAGGACATGGGTTTGACATAGAGTGAAGAATAGAGAAATTCTCTGATGTTTGGATTAAGACTCGGTGTTAGGAAGGCACTATGAACCTGGATTTGGGGATGTAGTGTTCACAAATGTCTCTACCTCTCTCCTTCAGATGTGATACTGGGTCTAGCAAATATTCCTTCCTCTCCCTCCAGAATTAGACCTTTTTTCCATCTTCACCCTCCCAGATGTAGTGAGTTTCACCAGTGCCCTCAGGCTACAAACCTCTTTCCCCTTCCTCCAGTAGATTAAGGTTTTTGTATCAGAGAGTAGATAGAGGAGAGGACTTTTGGTAGAGTTTTTTGGTGGCTGATGTTCCTCCCCACCAGCCAGCACCATGAAGGAATCTTTTTCAGCATATTCTCCAGTTTTCATTGTGAATAGCTTGTGGGGTTTCAGGAGAAAAACCTGTAAGAAGCTATGAAACCAACTATTTTTATGGCTTTCAGAGACTTCACACTTTGATGCTATCCCAAGCTTGGCCTTTAGAAATTCAGCCAAAATTTCTAGCTGAATATTCTTACCAGCTTATATGGCATTTGGTGTCATTTGAACCAGGTAAGCAAATACTTGCTTCCTGCTTGTCTCTGCAGTCACAATTCTCTCTCAAAATTTTGGTTAGTGCTTTAATCTGCAATGTCAGATTTTTGATGGGTTCAAGAAAAATCATTAATATGTAGTTTGTCCAGGTTTTACTCTGTTGTACACAAGGAAGCAGCACTCTTTCCAGTTTTCTACTCTCTGATCTGAAACAAAATATTGTTTCCAATATTGCAAACAACTCTAATTATATAAATTTGACAATGTAAATAAAAGGGCCAGTATTTTGAAAACAACCCACTATGAAAACTCAACCGGGATGAAATAGACAACCTGTATAGTCCCGTAACCATTGAAAATTGAATTTTCAGTGAAAAAAAAAAACGCTCAAACAGAAGATCTCTCTGATATAGATAATTTCATGGGAAATTCATAATAATGTTAAAAGAAGATATAGTGCCAATTCTATACAATCTCTCCAGAGAATTAAAGAGGAGTGAGCAGAAACTAAAATAGTTTACAACTCATTTTATGAGGATGGTATTGTCCTTATACTAAAACTGGATACAGACAGTACAAAACAAGTAAACCCATAGACGAATATGCCACATGAATATAGATGTAAAAATTCTGGACAAATACTATCAAAAGGAATTGATTAATTTATAAAAAGGCTTGCACACCATGACTAAGCAGTGTTTTCCAGCAATGGAAGTCGGGTTCATTTGAAAATAAACCAAAATATTCTAGTATATTACTAGGTTAAAAAATGAAAGTTACACATTCTCCTCAATAGATACAGAAAAACATAGAACAAAATTAACATCGATTTATTTCATAAATTCTCAGTGACCTTGGAATAAAAAGAAACTTGTTCTAGTTGATAAAAGGCACTTATAAAAACCTACAGCAGACATAATATTGATAAAGACTGAGTACTTTTCTCCTAAGATTTGGTACAAGGCAAAGATATCCACTCTCTCCACCCTTATTTAAGATAATGTTGGACTCCTAGGCAGGATAACAAGGCAAGAAAATGAAATAAAAGGCATACAGATCGGAAAGAAAGGCCTAAGAATGCGCCTATTTGCAGATGGCATGATTGTCTCCTTAGAAATCTCAGAGAATATACAAAATAACTCCTAGAACTGATAAGTCTAGCAAAGTCACAGAAATCAGCAAAGTCACAGAATACTTGATGAACTTTCAAAAATCAAAATTAGCAATGAATATGTGGAAACTGTAGGCAAAAAACATATCATTTACAACTATTCAGAAATGAAATAGAGAGTGTCTTAGTCAGTTTGAGCTGCTGTAACAAATTACCATGGACTAGTTGGCTTAAACAAGAAACGTTTATTTCTCACACTTCTAGAAGCTGAAAGTTGGAGATCAAGGTGCCAGCATGTCCAGATTCTTGGTGAATGCCCTCTTCCTGGTATGTAGACGGCTGTCTTCTTGGTGTGTCTGTCTTCTTGGTGTGTCCTCACATGGTGGAGAGAAAGCTGGCTAACTCTCTGGTGTCTTCTTATAAGGGCACTAATCCCGTTTATGAGGGCTCTGGCCTCACGACCTAATTACTTTTGAAAGGTCACACCTTCCAAATACAATCACTTTGGGATTAGAGTTTCAACATATGAATTGTTTGGGAATACAAACATTGTGGGTTGATATCTAGCAAAACATACACGCTTTGTATACTGAAAACTACTAAATGCTGATGAATAAAGCAAAGTAGACACACCGTGGAGAAACAAATGAAGAGACATACCATGTTCACATGTTGGAAGATTCAGCATAATAGATACTCCATTTTCCTCCAAATTAATTTATAGGTTTAAATTCCTAACAAAATCCTAGCAAGAAGTTTTACAGTTATATATTTACTTGGTCTAAAAGGTATATGGAAAGTCAAAGAAACTAAAATAGCTAAAATAATTTTCAGAAGAATAGTACAGTAGTAAGAACTACTTGATTTTAAGATGTATTATGTAGCTGCAATAATCAAGACTGTGTGGTATGGATGGAAGGATAGACACATTCAGCAATGGATCACAAAAGAAAACTCAGAAAAAAAATGAAGGAAGGATTTAGTCTTTTCAACAAATGGGACTGAAACAGTTGAATATCCATTGGCAATGAAATGAGCTATGACCTAAATCTCACACCATATACAAAAATTAACTCAAAATTGATCACAAATTTAAACTGTCAAACTGTAAAATTTGTGGAAGAAACATAGGAAAAATACTGTAGGACCTAGACTTGGCAAAAAATTCTTAGACATAATACCAAACACATGATCCATAAAAGAAAACAAAAGATGAATTGGCCTTCCTTAAAATTAAAGTATTTCATCTGCAAAAAACCCTGTGAAAACTATGAAAAGACAAGCTACAGACTAGGAGAATATGACGAGGGACTGACACCTAGGCTATATAAATAACTCTTAAAGTCAACATTAACAAGCAAGCAATGCAATTAGAAAATAGGTAAAATCCTAAAGACACATTTCACTGAAGAGAATATACAGATGACAACAAAACAAAAGGAAACACATAAAAGGATGTACATCATCACTAGTCTTTAGGAAAATGCATATGAACATCATTATCAGGTGTTATTATACAACTATTAGAGCAGTTAAAATGAAAAAAATAGTGACAATATTAAATGCTGCTAAGGACTTAGCAAAAACTAGATCTCTCATGCATTGCTAAGTGGTACAGCCACAGAAGAAAATATTTTTTTTACAAGCAAAAGTTATTTTTAATTAGTTAATAAATTTATTTTCAGATGTACATCATAATATATTTCAAATTCTGTGTCGATTACATCATGTTCACCACCCGAAAACTAATTATAGTCCAGCCCTTCACATGTGAGCCTAATCACCCCTTTCGCCCTCCCTCCTTTCCCCTAGTAACCACCAATCCAATAACCAATGCTATGTGTTTGTTTGTTGTTGTTGTTATCTTCTACTTATGAGTGAGATCATATGGTATTTGACTTTCTCCCTCTGACTTATTTCACTCAACATAATACCCTCAAGGTCCATCCATGTTGTCACAAATGGCCAGATTTCATCATTTCTTATGGCTGAGTAGTAGTCCATCGTGTATAAATACCACATCTTCTTTATCCATTCGTCCCTTGATGGGCACCTAGGTTGCTTCCAAGTCTTGGCTATGGTGTATAATGCTGCAATGAACATAGGGGTGCAAGTATCTTTATGCCTTTGTGTTTTCAAATTCTTTGGATAAATACTCAGCAGAAGGATAGCTGGATCATATGGTAGATCTATCCTTAATTTTCTGAGGATATTCCAAACTGCTTTCCATAGTGGCTGCACCAGTTTGCACTGCCACCAGCAGTGAACAAGGGTTCCCTTCTCTCCACACCCTCTCCAACATTTGTTGTTTCCTATCTTGTTAATTATAGCCATTCTGACTGGAGTGAGGTGATACCTCATTGTAGTTTTGATTTGCATTTCCCTGATAGCTAATGATGTTGAGCATCTTTTCATATGCTTGTTGGCCATCTGTATATCTTCTTTGGAGAAATCTCTGTTCAGACTTTTCTCCCATTTTCTAATTGGATTGTTGTTTTTTTTGTTGTTGAGCTTTATGAGTTCTTTGTATATTTTGGATATTAACCCCTTATCTGATATATGGTTTGCAAATATCTTCTCCCAATTGTTAAGTTGTATTTTCATTTTGTTGATGGTTTCCTTTGCTGTGTGGAAACTTTTTAGTTTGATGTTGTCCCATTTGTTCATTTCTTCTTTTGTTTCCCTTGCCCCGTCAGACATGGGACTTGAAAATATGCTGCACAGACCAGTGTCAAAGAGCGTACTGCCTATGTTTTCTTATAGAATTTTCATGGTTTCTGATCTTATGTTCAAGTCTTTAATCCATTTTGACTTGATTTTTGTGCTTGACGTAAGAGAATGGTCTACTTTCATTCTTTTGCATGTGGCTGTCTGGTTTTCCCAACACCGTTTATTGAAGAGACTCTCCTTTCTCCATTGTATGCTCTTGGCTCCTATGTCAATATTAGCTGTCCATAAATGTGTGGGTTTACTTCTGGGCTCTCAATTCTGTTCCATTAATCTGTGTGTCTGTTTTTGTGCCAGTGCTATGCTGTTGTGGTTACTATAGATTTGTAGTATATTTTGAAATCGGGGAGTGTGATACTTCCAGCTTTGTTCTTTTTTCTCAAGAATCCTTTGGCTATTTGGGGTCTTTTGTTGTTCCATATAACTTTTAGGATCTTTTGTTCTATTTCTGTTAAAAATGTTGTTGGAACTTTGATATGGATTGCATTGAATCTATAGATTGCTTTAGGAAGTATGGACAATTTAGCGATGTTAATTCTTCCAATCCAAGAGCATGGAATATCTTTCCATTCCTTTGTGTCTTCTTTGATTTCTTTCAACAATGTTTTATCGTTTTCGGTGTACAGATTTTTCACCTCTTTGGTTAAGTTTATTCCTAGGTATTTTATTCTTTTTGTTGCAATTGTCAATGGGATTGTATTCTTAATTTCTCTTTCTGCTACTTCCTTGTTAGTGTATAGAAATGCAACCAATTTTTCTACGTTGATTTTGTATCCCATGACTTGACTGTATCGCTTTATTGTTTCTAAAAGTGTTTTAGTGGAATCTTTAGGGTTTTCTAGATATAAAATCATGTCGTCTGCAAAGAGTGACAGTTTCACTTCTTCTTTTCCAATGTGGATCCCTTTTATTTCTTTTTCTTGCCTGATTGCTCTGGCTAGGACTTCCAGGACTATGTTAAATAAGAGTGGTGACAGAGGCATCCTTGTCCGGTTCCTGTTCTTAGAGGGATAGCTTTCAGTTTTTCTCCATTGAGAATGATATTTGCTGTGGGTTTGTCATATATGGCCTTTATTATGTTAAGGTATTTTCCTTCTATACACATTTTATTTAGAGTTTTTATCACAGATGCATGCTGTATCTTGTCAAATGCTTTCTCTGTATCTATTGAGATGATCATGTGATTTTTATTCTTCATTTTGTTAATGTGGTTTATCACGTTGATAGATTTGCAGATGTTGAACCATCCCTGCATCCCTGGATTAAATCCCACTTGATCATGATGTATGATCTTTTTAATGTAATGTTGTATGCAATTTGCTAGTATTTTGTTGAAGATTTTTGCATTGATGTTCATAAGTGATATTGGCCTATAATTTTCTTTTTTTGTGTTGTCCTTGTCTGGTTTTGGTATCAGGATAGTGTTGGCTTTGTAGAATGGGTTAGGAAGCCTCCCCTCCTCTTCAAATTTTTGGAAGAGTTTGCGAAGGATAGGTATTAAGTCTTCTTTGAATGTTTAGTAGAATTTACCAGGGAGGCATCTGGTCCTGGACTTTTATTTTTCAAGAGGTTTTTAATTGCTGTTTTGATCTCCTTACTGGTGATCCATCTATTCAAATTTTCTACTTCTTCTTGGTCCTGTTTTGGAAGGTTGTATATTTCTAAGAATTTATCCATTTCTTCTAGATTATCCAATTTGTTGGCGTATAGCTTTTCATAGTCTCTTATCATCTTTTGTATTTCTGAGGTGTCTATTGTAATCTCTCCTCTTTCATTTCTGATTTTATTTATTTGAGCCTTCTGTCTTCTTTTCTTGGTGAGTCTAGCTAAGAGTTTCTCAATTTCATTTATCTTTTCAAAGGACCAGCTCTTGGTTCCGTTAATCTTTTGTATTTTTTTTTTTTTTAGTCTCTATTTCATTTATTTCTGCTCTGATTTTCATAATTTCCTTCCTTCGGCTGATTTTGGGCTTTGTTTGTTGTTCTTTTTCCAGTACCTTTAGATGTGCTTTTAGATTGTCTATTTGTGATTTTTCTTCTTTGTTGAGGTGGGCCTGAATTGCTATAAACTTCCCTCTTAGAACTGGTTTTGCTGTATCCCACAGATTTTGGCATGTTGTGTTTTCATTTTCATTTGTCTCCAGGAATTTTTTGATTTCTTCTTTGATTTCTTCATTGACCCAATCATTCAGTAGCATTTTGTTTACTTTCCACATTTTCGTGGCTTTTCTGGTTTTCTTCCTGTAGTTGATTTCCAGTTTCATACGTCTGTGGTCAGAAAAGATGCAAGGTATTATTTCGATCTTCTTAAATTTATTGAGACTTGTTTTGGGGCCTAATATGTGATCAATCCTGGAGAATGTTCCATGGGCATTTGAAAAGAATGTGTATTCTGTGGTTTTTGGATGGAATGTTCTGTATATATCTACTAAGTCCATCTGGTCTAATGTGTTCTTTAAGGCCAGTGTTTCCTTATTGATCTTCTGTTTGGATGATCTATCCATTGGTGTTACTGGACTGTTAACGTCCCCTACTATTATTGTGTTACTGTCAATTTCTCCTCTTATGTCTGTTAATAATTGCTTTATATATTTAGGTGAGCCTATGTTGGGTGCATAGATATGTACAAGTGTTATATTTTCTTGTTGGATTGTTCCATTTATCATTATGTAGTGCCTATCTTTGTCTCTTGTTACAGTTTTTGTTTTAAAGTCTCTTTTGTCTGATATAAATATTTCTACCCCCTCTTTCTTTTCTTTCCATTTGCATGGATTATCTTTTTTTTTTTTCTGCTTTATCTTCCCAAACCCCCCATACATAGTTGTATATTTTAGTTCCAGGTCCTTCTAGTTGTGGGATGTGGGATGCTGCCTCAATGTGGCCTGACGAGCGGTGCCGTGTCTGTGCCCAGGATCCGAACCCTGGGCCGCCACAGCAGAGTGCACAAACTTAACCACTCGGCCATGGAGCCGGCCCCCCTGCATGTATTATCTTTTTCCATCCTTTCAGTTTTAGTTTTTGAGTGTCTTTAGGTCTGAAGTGTGTCTCTTGTATGCAGCATATATATGGGTCTTGTTTTTTATCCAATTGGCCACCGTATTGCATTTGATTGGAGCCTTTAGTCCATTGACATTTAAAGTTGCTATTCATAAATATGTATTTATTGCCATTTTGTCTCTTTTTTTCTGGGTGTTTTATTAGTTCTTCTCTGTTCCTTTCTTTTTCTCTTGCTCTCTTCCCTTGTGGTTTGATGGTTATCTTTAGTAATATGTTTGATTTCTTTTGTGTTAATTTTTTTCTTCCTTGTTATAGGTTTCTGATTTGTGATTACAATAAGGATCCTATTTAATATTCTATGCATATAACAGTCTATATTGAGTAGATAGACTCTTTAGCTTGACTTCTTTCTAAAAGTTCCACTTTTCACTCCCCTCCTCCCACGTTATATGTTTTTCAAACCTTATATAGTCTCCTGTTTAGTGTGTGTCTATCCATTAGCCTCTTATCATTGGAATAGGTTATTTTAGTACATTTGTCTTTTAACCTTCATATTATCTTCACAGGTAGTTGATCTGCTAGCTTTACTATATTTTTACCTTACAAGTGATTTTATTGCCTGATTTTTTGTTGTTGTTGTTTTGTTTTTGTGGTAATTTTGTTTTATCTTGATTTGTAGTCATTGCATTCCCATTTAAGTAAGTCCCTTTAGCATTTCTTGCAGAACTGGTTTGTTGGTGATAAACTCCTTTAATTTTTGCTTGTCTGGGAAGCTCTTTATCTATCCTTCCAATTTGAATGACAACCTTGATGGATAGAGTATTCTTGGCTGTAGGTCTTTTCCTTTTAGCACTTTAAATATGCCGTGCCATTCCCTTTTCGCCTGTAGGGTCTCCGCTGAGAAGTCCGCTGATAGCCTGTTGGCCTCTCTTTATATGTCACTTGTGGCCTTTCTCTTGCTCCTTTTAGGATTCTCTCTTTGTCTATAATTTTGGACATTTTAATTCTAATATGTGTTGGTGTGGGCCTCTTTGGGCTTATCTTGTTGGAGCTCGCTGTGCTTCCTGAACTTGGATGTCTGTTTCCTTCCTCAGGTGAGGAAAATTTTCATCTATTATCTCTACAAATAAATTTTCTGCCCCTTTGTCTCTCTCTTCTCCTTCTTGGACACCTATAATCCGAATGTTAGCATGCTTGATATTGTCCCAGAGTTCCCTTAGACTGTTCCCATTCTGTCTAATTCTTTTTTGCTCTTTTCTGTTCTGCTTGGTTGATTTTCTCTAGTCTTTTGTCTAGCTTGCTGATCCATTCTTCTGCTTCCTCTATTCTGCTATTGAGTCCTTCTAGTGAATTTCTCATTTCCAGTATTGTATTCTTCATTTCTGATTATTTTTTTCTTTCTATCTTCCAGCTATTTGCTGATGTGCTCACTGTGTTTATCCATTCTTCTCCGCATATCTGTGAGCATCCTCATGATATTTTGTTTGAACTCTTTCTCGAGTAGGTCACTTGTTTCTGTTTCATTTAGTCCTTTTTCTGAGGTTTTGTCCTGTTCCCTTGCTTGGAAAGTATTCGTTTGTCTCCTCATTATGCCTCTTTCTCTATGCTTATTTCTGTGTATTAGGTGAGTCGGCTATGTCTCCTGATCTTGGAGAAGTGGCCTCATGTATGAGATGCCTTATGAGGCCCAGCAGAGTGCTTCCCTCTCCTCACCAGTCCATAAGAACCAGGAGTGACCCCTTTGTGGGCTACTTGTGTCCTTCTTCTGTGGCAGGGTTGCTCCCACTGCAGGTACCCAGGGAGTCTAGTCTTTCCTCCCCTGGCCAGCTGTTTATAAATCCGGTTTGGGGAGCCTTAGCACTGTTGGCTACAAAGTCTATCAGCACACTCTTATTGCAGTTTTCCTCTTAATTGGGTTGGTACCCACTGTAGCTGGTTGCTAGGCTCAGGGGCTTACAGTTGTGATAGGCCTCAGGCCTACAAGGCTGTTGTCAGTTCTCTTAGGAGTGCAGCTGAGTGGGGCTGGCCCTTGAAACTCAATTGTTTCAGGCTTTGGAAGGTGTGGCTGATCCATTTTATAGCTATTTGTGAAGCACAGGTCTTCTGCTGCTGATAAGCCTCACCCCCTACAGGACCACATACACCGTCAACACACTCCTGGTCTGTGCACACTTCTCAAGCCCCTGGAGCATACCCTGATGCCACACTGCAGAGGCCCTCACCTCTCTACCAATGTCCCCCACAGTTCACCTGGTCCTCACACAGGCCCCCGCCCCACAGAGGCAGACACACTAGCCTGCCTGTAGAGGATAAAGGCACTCAGTCAATGCAGGCTGAAAAGTAGCCTGAGGGCTTGCTGTTAGGTGGGGCCTGTCCCTAGGGCTGGTTGCCTGCCTTGGCTGAACTGGATTAAATCTGTGCTCAAGTGGGTCTGGCAGACCCCTGGGCTAACAGGCCAAGGGCTGAACCCCAATCGCACCCACTGGTGTCTGTGTCAGCATGCCTAGACCAGCTCAGAACAATGGCCCCCACCAATGTCTCAGCATCCGGAGAGGGCCCTCCTCTCAGCAAGATGCCCCCAGAGCCCACCAGGTGAGTCTTGTTTCAGCAAAGGACTGTCAGCCTTCTCTCTGGTGATTCTAGGTTGCTGCAATGAGTGAGTTTTTGTGCGGGCCCTTTAAGAGCCAGGTCCTTTCGGCCTTCAGCCGATAGCTTTTCTGGGGGTGTCCTCTCGCTGCAATAATAGCCAGAAAAGCCAGATAGTAAGGTCCCTGTCTCAGTTGGGCTGAGTTTGAAGGATGCTTATAGCAGTATCGCTCTTGCTCCGGACCTCACTCCTCCAGGGAGGGCTGCATACCTTAGTGTGGCTCCTGCCTGGCCAGCTGAGAAGCTCCGCTGCTCCCAAAGGTGGCTTTTTTCCTCTCCAGAAGGAATTTCTGCCTCTTCTGCCTTCCTCAGGACTGCCCCTTGTTGTGGGGATTCTTTTTATCCAGTTTTCAGTTTTCAATCCGGGGTAATTTTTCCAAAAATTGTTGTAACCTGTTTGAGTTCATGGGAGGAGATGAGTTCAACATCTGCTCACACCGCCATCTTGATGAGATCGCTAGATCAGTGTTTCTTAAACTGTGCTCTACTCATGTCTTCTGTTGACAAAACAGGAAAATTATTTGTTGCTTCCCTGAAATTAATTACATGATATAGCAATCAGAAGTCTATTTTTAAATTAAATAATTCCAGGGAGCTTTAAGAAAGAAACATTTAAGTAGGCACAGGTATGTAGCTACACTCTGTTGTAAACCAATTGACAGACCAAAGAACTCTAAGAACCTGGAATAATTTGCATCTGAAGTAGAAACTAGGGAAGAGCTTCTGCTAGATTCAGTGCAGGTTGGATTAGATTGGAGTATTTACTCACAAACTCCTCCTTGAGAAAGTGCTGCATTGTCACTGTAAGTAAAAGAAGTCCTGACACAGTCCTGCTAACACCCTAAATTTTATAGATAAATGTGGGAGGCAAGACAAAGAGGAGGAGAAACAAGAGGTAACATGTATTGAACTCTTTTTATGTATTAGCCACTGGTCTAAGTACTTAAAAGATACTAATGACTTAATGCTCAACAACCTCATGAGATGTAGCTACCTTATTTTATCTCTTTCTACGGATGAGGTCACACATCTAAGTAAGTGGTAAAGCTGGAATTCGAAGTCAGGAAGTCTGAGTCCAGAGGCTATGATCTTAGAACCTCTTCCTTTGGCAGGGTTCAAAAATAATTACAATAGAGGGTCTGAGGACAAACAAAACCATTGAATTTGTTGGGCTTCTTTTTGATGCAGATTTCATAAGGCAACAAGATTCCTTCCTAATTTAGTAGGCAGTAGTGCTAAGCAGAGAGCTGGACATGTCCACAATGCATATGTGGAGTAGAAGCTGAGCCAGAGGAAAAATTTGATATGAAAGATGTTCATCTTTAACGAACACAGATGAAGATTTCATGTGAGGTATATCCATGACTCCCAGTGTTCACTCCTAAATTAGATATGAAAGATGTTCATCTTTAACAAACACAGATGAAGATTTCATGTGGGGTATATACATGGCCTCCAATGTTCACTCCTTTCTGCCTCCCTCCAGCTCCTGGAGCACTGAAAGAATCATAGTAGTTTCTATTAGCCAGCTCTTTATCTTCAGATCTGAGAGTACAATTCTAATCACATCCTGGTGTAAAGAGAAGCACTCAAGTAGAATTTCCTGCAGGATTTGTCTGTTTTTGAGCAAATACTAGGCTGAAAAATAGAAATAGTGTTTATGAAAAAACTAGACTTAATAAAAAAATAGTGATATTCACAAGAAAAGTCATAACTTTGTAAAAGATTCCATGTAGGAGAGAGAGGTAAATTTAGTGTTTGCTTTGGTGGACAGTGAAGTTGAGGACGACATGAACTCAGGGAACAAGAAATGAATAATCAACAATGAGATAAGACAGAAGACTAAGATGCAAAAGGGAGTGTTCAGATTTAAGGAAGGAATGTCATGAAACAGTGCCATAGTGGAATTTAAAATGATGTGAGAACTGATGAAGGGTGGACTCATCCTTTGTTCATTCACTCATCAAATAATTATTGAGCCCTGACTATGTGGGAGTCTTTGTTTTAGGCATCTGGAATGTCTCAGTGAGTTAGATAAAGACTTGCCCTTCATGGAGTTCATATTTTAATGGGGGAATAAAAACTATTAACATAATAAATACATCAATAATGTAGAACGTTAGAAGATGATAAACCCTATGGAAAATAAAATAGAGCAGGATTGGACGATGGGCAGGGCCAGGGGTGGTGTGGTGGTGGTGGTAGAGGTCAGTTTTCAATTTTCAATTTGTATTGTCATGGTAAGTTTCTTTGAGATGACGTTGGCCCAAATGCTTGAAGAAAGTTAAGGAGAAAGTTAGCAATGTGGGTATCTGAGTGAAGAGCAAGTACAAAAACAGTGCGGGCAGGATAGATTCTTTTTTCAAGATGGAAGAAATTACAACAGGGTTATATACTGATAGACCTGGTTTAGCAGAGGGTGAAAAATTGATGATCTAGGATAGAGAGGACAACATTTCTACAGTCTTCCTTGAGTACATGAGAGGGTCTGGGAGCTAGGGTACAAGTGGATGGAGGGCTTTGCTTTAGTGGAGAAGTGGTGGGGTATCTGTAGTAACAGGAGTAAATGGAGGTAGATGCTGGTAGATGGAGGGATGTGGTGGTGGGAGTCTGTGGGTCAGTTTTGTCAGTGAAGTAGGAAGTAGGTTCCTCAGCTGACACAGAGGATGGGGAGGAGCTGTTGGGGGTTTCAGGAAATAGGAGAAGGTATGAAATAGTCATCTAGTAGAATGGAAGAGTAAATGGAGTAGAGTGTGTTTGCTGGGCAGCTTTTTTTTTTTTTTGAGGAAGATTAGCCATGAGCTAACATCTGCCATCAATCCTCCTCTTTTTGCTGAGGAAGATTGGCCCTGAGCTAACATCTGTGCCCATCTTCCCCTACTTTATATGTGGAATGCCTGCCACAGCATGGCTTGCTAAGTAGCGCATAGGTCTGTGCCTGGGATCTGAACTGGCGAACCCCAGGCCATCGAAGCAGAACGTGTGAACTTAACTCCTGCACCACCAGGCCAGCCCCTGGGCAGCTTTAATGGGGCCACTTGAGATTCACAGTTATGAATTTTAAATGAGATTAATCAGTATAGAGTTGTGTTTTTGTCCAGCCACATTCAATTGCAAAGGTATGTAACAGAGTTGGTTGTGTTTAGGCCAAGTACAATAAAGTAAGAGGAGGCAAGCAAGTCAAACCTTTATGCAAAGCAGTAATTATACTGGTGGACCGTGACATTTAAACTGGATAAGGCTTATGAAATAGAGGACATCAACGGGACGAGAGAAGTAAAAAGGGAAAACATCAATGGATTGGATGTTCTGGTAGGATTAAAGAGATTTTGGAGACTATAGCTATACTAAAGGGAGAGTGGAACGCATAAAGTTGAGATTGTAAGTTATGGTTATTGGTAATGAGAATGTATCCATTAAAATCATGGGCATGAGTGATTGACATGGTAGAGGATAAGATCATTGGAGGAGAAGAGTTCAAGCCACTGACAGCCCAAGAGATTGATAAGATTATCAACCTGTATATTGAAATCAGCAAAAATTAAGACAAGCGTAGTGTTACAGTGAAAGTGTTTGCAAGAAGGAAATGAGAAGGAGTAACCTGGGGGTTGGTAGATGTTAGTAACAAAGATAGCGGCTAATTTCATCTTAAAAGATTCAAAGCTTGGACATTTTAGGAAGGAGGGAGACAGAATGGCCTAAAAGCAGCAATCGAGGGAGAACACTGATTCCGTCTCTAGATGTATCAGAGTTGTGGGCAAAAGCTGCCACCACTCGAGATGGTTCTAGTGGAAGCTGTGAAATCAGGGGCTGGCTGAGTTTCAAAATAGACCTTGAAGGCGAAGGCTACTTTCAGAGAAGAGGTTGAAGATCTGGGAGTTTTTGCTGATGGTGGACTGTGATTTCCAGAGTGCATGGTAAGAGAACAGGATACATGTGAAGCCTCGTGGGTATTAGAGTGCAGGAGACAAGGGCCTACACAGGGGCTGCAGCTTCGTATGGTGATTGATGAAAACAGGAATAAAGGACATAATGAGATAAAGGCAGATAGTGGTGCCAAGGCCACGTGTGTGTGTTAGGGGTGGAGAAGGGTAAAGTGTTTAGGGTTCCCTCTGGACCTCTGTCCATGGATTCTAGGATGTCTCAATTTATCTCAGTCCTAGTATAGGAAGTTCATTTTGGCCCTGGTTGGGTGACTCCTCCTTGATGCCTGTTCAAAAACAATCTGCAAGTCAATCTTATAAATTTTCTCAGATTCCAGGGGGAAGGGACATAGAGACTAAAAGAAAGATATGATAGATGTTGAGAACACAGTGGAAAGACAGTTTCAGGGCCTTTAGACTTACTGGAGAAGCAACCAGAACAAATGCAACTTGAAAGAAAATATATAATATTAGAAAAAAGTAAAAGTAACTGAGTGGGGGAGGTAGAAAATTACTGATAATTGGAGAAATATATGTCTAATTGTGTTTTATTTTATTATAAAATTTCCTCTCATTTATTTTTCTTGAAGTATAGTTGACACACAGTGTTATACAGTCATGCACCACATAATGACGTTTCACTCAATGACAGACTGCATGTATGAGGTGGCCCCATAAGATCAGTATCATATAGCCTAGGTGTGTGGTAGGCTGTATACCATCTACGTTTGTGTAAGTGCACTCTGTGATGTTCCCACAGTGACGAAATTGCCTAACGATGCATTTCTCAGAATGTACCCCCATTGTTAAGCAAAGCACAACAGTAGTATTTTGAGGTGTACAACATAGTGATTCAACTATATCCTATAAAAAATGATCACCCTGACGAGTCTAGTAACCATCTGTCAACCATCTGTCACCATACAAAGTTATTATATTATTGACTATATTCCCTATGCTGTATATTACATCTCCATGACTTATTTATTTTGTAACTGGAAGTTTGTACATCTTAATCCCCTTCACTTTTTTGCCCATCCCCCCATCTTCCTCCCTCTGGTGACCAACAGTTTGTTCTTTGTATGAGTTTGTTTCTGTTTTGTTCTGTTTGTTTTGTTTTGTTTTTTCTAGATTCCACAGGTAAGTGAAATCATATGGTATTTGTCTTTCTCTGTTTGACTTATTTCACTTAGCATAATACCCTCTAGGTCCATCCATGTTGCCACGAATGGCAAGGTTTCATTCTTTTTTATGGCTGAGTAATATTCCATTACTCTTCTTTATCCATTCATCTACTGATGGACACATAGGTTGCTTCCATATCATAGTTATTGTAAATAATCCTGCAATGAACATAGGAATGCATATATCTTTTCGAATTAGTGGTTTCATTTTCTTTGGATAAATACCCAGAAGTGGGATTGCTGGATCACATGGTAGTTCTGTTTTTAAGTTTTTGAGGAACCTCTATACTGTTTTCTATAGCAGCTGCACCAATTTACCTTCCTGTCAACTGTGTATGAGGATTCCCTTTTCTTCACATCCTTGCCAACACTTGTTATTTGTTGTCTTTTTTAAAAAATTAAATTTCTTTTTTTTTTTGGCAGGGAAAGATTCACCCTGAGCTAACATTATCTGTTGCCAATCCTCCTCTCTTTGCTTGTGGAAGATTGCCCCTGAGGTAACATCTATGCCAGTATTCCTCTATTTTGTATGTGGGTCCCTGCCACTGCATGGTGGCCAATGAGTGGAGTATGTCCACGCCTAGGAACTGAACCTGGTCTGCTGAAGCAGAGCTTGTTGAACTTAACCACAAGACCATGGGGCTGGCCCCCTCATCTCTTTCATTTCTTATTTGATTTATTTGGGCCTTCTCTCTCTTTTTCTTGGAGTCTCCCTAATGGTTAATTAATTTCATTTATCTTTTCAAAGAACTTGCCCTTAGTTTCATTGACCTTTACTTTTTTTTTTTTAGTCTTTATTTCATATATTTCTGCTCTGATCTTTATTATTTCCTTTCTTCTACTAACTTTTGGCTTTGTTCTTCTTTTTCTAGTTCCTTTAGGTGTAAGGTTAGATTGTTTATTTGAGACTTTTCTTTTTTACTGAGGTAGGCCTGTATTGCTGTAAACTTACCTCTTGAATCTACTCTTGCTGCATCCCATAGATTTTGGAAAGTTGTGTTTCTGTTTTCATTTGTCTCAAGGTATTTTTTTTTTATTTCCTTTTTGATTTCTTTGTTGACCCATTGGTTGTTTAGTAGCATGTTCTTTAGCCTCCGCATGTTTGTGTTTTTCCCCAGTTTTTTTTCTTGTACTTGCTTTCTAGTTTCATGCTGTTATGGTTGGAAAACATACTTGATATGATTTCAGTCTTCTTAAATTACTTGAGACTTGTTTTGTGGCTTAATATGTGATCACTTTGGGAGAATGTTCCATGTGCGCTTGAAAAGGATGTGTATTCTGTTTGGGGGTAGAATTTTCTGTATATATCTACCAGATCCCTCTGTTCTAATATGTCATTTAAGACCACTCTTGCCTTGTTGATTTTCTGTCTGGATGATCTATCCATTGATATAAGTGGGATCTTAAAGTCTCCTGCTATTATTGTATGACTGTTGATTTCTCTCTTTGGCCTGTTAATATTGGCTTTATGTATTTTGGTGCTTCTATGTTGGGTGCATAGATATTTACAAGCATTATATCCTCTTGTTGGATTGATACCTTTGTCATTATGTAATGTCCTTCTTTGTCTCTTGTTACAGTCTTGGTTTTAAAGTCTATTTTATCTGACATAAGTATTGCTACTCCAGCTTTCTTTTCATTTCCAAGTTCACAGAATATCTTTTTCCATTCATTCACTTTCAATCTCTGAGTGTCTTTAGATCTAAAGTGAGTCTTTTGTAGGTAGCATATGGATGGATCTTGTTTTTTTTATGCATTCAGCAACCATACGTATTTTGGTTGGAGCATTCAGTCCATTTTATATTTAAAGTAATTATTGATAGCTATGTTCTTATTGCCATTTTTTAATTGTTTTCTGGTTGTTTTTACAGTTTGTTCCCTTCTTCTCTTGCTCTCTTCCCTTGTGACTTGATGACTTTCTTTAGTGTTTGTTTTCCTTTCTCTTTAGTTTTTGTGTGTCTATTTTAGGTTTTTGATTTGTGGTTGCCATGAGATTCATATATAACAACAAATTTATAGAGCAGTCTATTTGAAGTTGATAGTTGCTTAAGTTTGAACACATTCTAAAATCACTTCATTTTTACTCTCCTTTCCCCCATGTTTTATGTTTTTGATGTCATATTTTGCCTTTTTAATTTTGTTTATCCCTTATCTACTTATTGTAATTATAGTTGATTTTACTACTTTTGTCTTTTAACATTCATACTAGCTTTATAAGTGGCTGATCCATTGCCTTTACTAAATGCTTGCCTTTACCAGTGGGTTTTTTTTTCTTTCATATATTTTCTTTTTTCTACTAATGGCTGCTTTTTTTCTGCTAAAGAAGAACCTTTAATATTTCTTGTAAGGCCAGTTTAGTGGTGATGAACTCGTTTAGTTTTTGCTTGTCTGAGGAACTCTTTATCTCTCCTTCAATTCTGAATGATAACTTAGCCAGGTAGCGTATTCTTGGTTGTAAGGGTTTTTTTTCCCAGCACTTTGAATATGTCATGTCACTCCCTTCTGCCTAAAAACTTTCTGCCAGAAAATCAGCTGATAGTCTTAGGGAGGTTACCTTGTATGTAACTATTTGTTTTTCTCTTGCTATTTTTAAGATTCTCTCTTTATCTTTAACTTTTGACACTTTAATTACAGTGTGTTTTGGTGTGGGTCTCTTTGGATCCATCTTAGTTGGAACTCTTCATGCTTCGTGGACTGGGATGTCTGTTTCCTTCTCTTGGTTGGGGAAATTTTCAGCCATTATTTCTTCAAATACGTTTTGTGTCTCTTTCACTCTCTCTTCTCCTTCAAGGGCCCCTACAATATGAATGTTAGATGTTGTCGCAGAGATCCCTTAGACTATCCTCAATTTTTTTAATTCTTTTTTCTTTTGCTGTTCCAATTGGGTGCTTTCTACTTCCCTGCCTTCCAGAATGCCGATCCATTCTTCTGCATCATCCAATCTCCTGTTGATTCCTTCTAGTGTATTTTTATTTCAGTAATTATATTCTTCAACTGTCATTGGTTCTTTTTTGTATTTTCTAACTCTTTGTTGAAGTTCTCACTGTGTTCCTCCATTCTTTTCCTGAGTTCGGTGAGTATCTTTATGACCATTACTTTGAACTCTTTATCTGGTAGATTGCTTATCTTTGTTTTATTTAGTTCTTTTTATGAAGTTTTGTCTTGTTCCTTCTTTTGGAACATACTCCTCTGCTCCTCATTTTGCTTAACTCTGTTTCTTTGTATGTTTTAGAGATCACCTACATCTCCTGGTCTTGAAGAGGTGGCCTTAAGTAGAAGATGTCTTGTGGGGCCTAGTAGACAGGCCCCCTAGTCACCGGAGCCAGGTGCTTCAGATGTGACCCCTGTGTAGGCTGCATGCACCCTGCTGTTGTGCCTAAACTGTAATTGCCATGGATGCACTGATGTGCAGGGTCAGCCCACTGGGGTGGGAGCTGCTTCAGAGGGGCTCTGGTGCTGGCTGTGTCCACCTGCTGGGTGGGGCAGGGCAGGGTCTTCCTTTAGTGCTGCTGGGTAGGTCAAGATGGGGGTGCTTTGGAGAGCCTCTGGTGCCAGCTAGGGCCACCCACTGTGTGGAGTGTGGCAAGAGCCAGGGCAGGTCCTCAGCAGAACACAGGAGTGGCGTGAGCGGTGCTGGGAGGGTAGATGGAATGTATCAGAAATGGTACCTGCCAGCACCGGGCCAGCTATGTAGAAAGAAAGTTAAAAAAAACCTCCACCCTGCAATACTGTCCCCAGAGAAGGTTCCAACAGATGCCTGTTTCTCTGGCACGTGTCCTAAAATTAGTCAATGAATCTCCTTCATATATAACCCAGGCACTTTTCAAACTGCTTCCTCAGCATGAGGACTTGTAATGAATGAGTTTGTGTGCACGCCCTTTAAGAACAGAGTCTCAGTTTTTCCAGCTCTCTCATTCTCTGGGGTGTCAGCCCTACTGGTTTTCAAAGCCAAACACTATGAGGGCTCATCTTCCTGGTGCAGGCCCCCTGAGCTGGGGAACCTGATGTGGGGCTTGGGCCCTTGGCTCATCTGGGAGGACCTCTTCAGTTGTGATGGCCCTCCTACTTGTATGTCATTGTTTGGGGGCTGCGGGTCCTGACTAAACTGTGTCTCTACCCCTCTTCCTGTCTTGATGCAGCTTTTTCTTCCTATCCTTAGTTGTGGAAAATCTGTTCTGCTAGTCTTCAGGTTGTTCTCAGCGATAGTTGCTGTCTATATAATTGTAGTTTTCGTGTGTCTGTGGAAGGAGGTGAGCTACAGACCTTCCTACTCTGCCATTTTGATCTCGCTTCTGTCTAATTTATCTTAAATTATTATGGTAATAACCCTTAAGTAAAATTGATAACAGGAAATTTATTTTACATAGAAAAAAGAAAGCAAAAACATATCACTAAAGTGTTCCAAAATACAAAGTGTAAGGTACAATGATTTAGGGCCAAATGTAACAGTTTTGACAAATATATGTGGAATGCCTCTTAAACTAGATCACAAACCACTGTAATTTTATGTTGTATCCAGGAAACATAGCTGAAGCAAAGAGACTCAATATAAGGCAAAAATGAACACTTTTAATTTATGAGATGTACAATCATTAATGAGCATTCTTCATAATTGTTTGTTATGTCATAAATAAATATTAATATGATTGGTTTGATAGATAAAAATATAACTCTCTGCACAAGCAGAACATAAATCTTCATTTTGCGTGTCCAGGAATTTCAAAGAAAATTGATCATATATTTTTCCAAAAGAAGACTTACATAATTTCTAAGAAGCAGTAACAGAGCATTTCTCATTCTTTGACTACAAAGTGGTAAAACTAAATATTCATAACAGAAACCCCTAAATGGACTGGTAATTTTAAAACACTCTGATAAGTAAATCTTGTGTCAAAGAAGAGACCGAAAGTCTAAAGTAATTATAAAATATTTTGAAGATAATGTCTTATGAATATTACATTTAAAATTTACTGCATATTAAAACCTAAGCGTGAATATAAGATTGTCTCAAATATGTTTGCCTCTTATTTATGATTCTATTTTCTTATTGATGGTTACTTCCTGTAAAAGCTATGACTCCATGTCAGCTTTCTGAGCTCTGACAACCCCCAGGTTGAGCAAATTCATCCTTTTTTTCCTAAAGGATTTCTCAGTCCTTATTGAGTACGCTTCTGGTCTACTAGATGCCACTGAGCCTGACAGCAGGAAGGGACGCTCCAAGGATAACTCTTGCTGGGTCTTCTTATTCTGATAGAACTTGTGATACATTAAAAAAGCCCAATATTTATTGTGAAAATAAAATATACAGCAAATCTAGCTAAACAAATGTACAGCTGAGCACAAGTTTATAAAGTGAACACTTGTGTAACTACCCAAGTCACTACAAGTATCTTCAGAAGTCCCTTTTGTGGTTTTCCCCATCATACCTCCTTCCCCAAAGTTAACCATTATCCTGATTTTCATGGTGATCCTTTGCTTGCTTTTCTTTACAGTTGTGCAACCTAAATATGTATTCTTGAATACTTTAGTTTTTTGTCTCTTTTGAGCTCTAATCATAGAGTAGATAAAATAGAGTAATAAGCAAAGTTATATGGTATGTTTCCTGTTGGTGTGGCTTTTATTAGTTGACATTGTGTTTGGGATGTTTGCCCATCCTGACGCAGGTAGCTGCAGTACGTTTTAATTTTTGTTGCTTCCACTGCCTTTGGTTTGAGGGTTGCCCCCAGGGATTTTAACTCCCCTGTACTTTTGAGTTACACCTGAAGCAAATAAGCTTAGAGGTAGGAGTTGTGGGGAACTGTCCACTATGACTTTGCTGAAATCAAAGGTGGGTGGAGGAGGTGTGTTGTGGGGCACAATGACTTCCCACTAGCTACCTCATCAACAATTGATATTCTTCCACTTGAAACTTTAATAATAAGTTGGGTATGTAGTAGTATTTTATTTTGCTTTTACCTTGCATTTCCTTGATTACTAATGAGATTAGGTTAGATCACTTATTCATATTTATGGCCCATTTGGATTTCCTTTTATGTGAAGACACTGTTCAATTTCCTCTCAGTTTTTCTACTGGGGTGTCTATCTTTATTGATTTACAGAAGTTTTTAAATAAATTTTTTATGACTTTAAGTGAAAACTTCTTAATTTATGATTTTACTGTAGTCATGTATAACAATCTGTTCCTGTATGACTATTGCTTTTTGTGTCTTACTTAAGAAATTGTTCCCTGAGCTTGCTGTCACAGAGATATCCTTCTGTGTTGTCTTCCCAACTCTTCATCTGTTTTGACTTTCCTATTTAGGTTCATCATCCACCTAGAATTACCATTTGTGCATTGTCTAAGTAGAGGTCATGTTTCTTCCAATATGAATACTTGGTTGAACTGGCACAATTTGTTAAAATGACTTTCCTTTATTGCTCCTTTGCAGTGTCACCTTTGTCATAAATCAGTTGTTCACAAATATATGTGTATGTTTCTGGGCTCTTGCTTCTATTTCTTTTGTTTATTTGTCTATATTTGCATCAATGCTGCACTTTCCCAATTCCCATGGCTTTATAATGGGTTATATTAAACAAGTTATCCTACTTTGACCTACTTATTTAAGAGGGTCTTGGCTAGTTGTGGCTTTCCCGTGTAAATTTTAGAGTTAGCTTGTCAAGTTCCACAAAAAGTCTTATTGGAGGTTTGATTGGTATTGTATTAAATCTCTAGATTAGTTTGGTGAAGAATCAACATATTTTCAGTATGGAGTCTTCTTTAATTCCTCTTATAGTACTTTTTTTTTATCTCTGTAGAGATGTAAACTTCCTGTGTTGTTAGTGTTTTCTCTCTACTTAATATTTCTAGAAGCTACTGAAAATATCTTCTAAAACTTCAATTTCTGATTCTTTATATGAAAATAAAATTGACTTTATTTTATGTCTAGCAGCCTTATTACACCCTTATATTAGTGCTAAACATTTGCCTATAAATTCTTTTGGATTTTTACTTATACAATCATATCATCTGGCAATAATGATAATTTCTTTACTTTCTCATCAGTCCTTAAAACTTATTTATATATTTTTGTTACCTTAGTGTACTGGCTAGGAGCTCCTGTACAGTGTTCAAATAGAAGTGATGGTAATATGTATCTTTGTCTTATTCTTGATATCAAAAGGGAAGCTTTCAGCATTTTGCCATTAAATGTTATGTTTGCTGACGATTTTGTAAATATCCCTTATTGGGTTAAGGGAGTTCATTCAAGAACAAATAATTGTTGCAAAGTGTTTGTGCTAGCCCCTAATTTAAGTACCTCACATATATTAATAATACAAAGATTTCTCTCCTTGCAGAACCAACATTCTGGTGCGAATTTGTTTTCTTCCTAGCGATCTAAGAGATTTTATTATTAATGGATGTCTAATGTTGTCAAATGCTCTTTTTTGTTTTTAGTGAGATAATCATATGATTTTCTTCTTATTCTTTCAAAGTAGAGGATCATATTCATTGATATGGTAATGTACAATTATTCCTCGAATAATGTATTATCGATAATGTGTTATTTTTATTTGCCATCTGTTTATCTTCTTTGGTGAGGTTCTGTTAAGGTCTTTGGCCCATTTTTTTAAATTGGGTTATTTGTTTTCTTATTGTTGAATTTTAAAAGTTCTTTGTATATTTTAGATGTCTTTTGTCTGATAGGTGTTTTGCAAATATTTTCTCCCAGTCTGTGGCTTGTTGTTTCATTCTCTTTACAGAGTATTTGCAGAGCGGAAGTTTTTAATTTTAATAAAATCTTACCAATTCTTTTTCAAGGATCATACTTTTGGTGTTATATCTAAACTGTGATCGCCAAAACCAAGGTCACCTAGATTTTCTCCTATGTTATCTTCAGGAATTTTATAGTTTTGCATTCTGTATTTATGACTGTGATTGACTTGGAGTTAATTTTTGTGAAGCATATAATGTCTGTGTTTAGATTCATTTTTTTTTGCATGCGGGTGTCCACTTGTTCCAGCACCATTTGTTGAAAAGCCTATCCTGTCTCCCTCAAATTGCTTTTGTTCCAAAGATATGCTTTTTGGTACAAAGATACGTTGATTGTATTTGTGTATGTTTATTTCTGGACTCTGTATTCTCTTTCACTGATCTATTTATTTATTCTTTGCCAGTACCACACTGCCTTGATTACTGTAAGTAGCTTTATCGTATGTCTTGAAGTTAGATAGTGACAGTCTTCCATCTTTATTCTTCTCTTTCAGTATTGTGTTTACTATTCCGAATCCTTTGCCTTTCCATATAAAGTTTAGAATCAGTTCGTTGATACCCACAAAATAACTGGTTGGGATTTTGTTTGGGATTGCATTGAATCTATAGATCAAGTTGGGAAGAACTGACATCTTTACAAAATTGAATCTTCCTGTTCTTGAATATGGAGTATCTCTCCATTTATTTACATCTTCTTTGATTTTTTCCATCAGAGTTTTGTAGTTTACCTCATAGATCTTGTACACATTTTGTTAGATTTATACCTAAATATTTCTTTTTTTTTTTTTTGTCTTTGTTTCTGCTAATATAAATGGTATTGTGTTTTTAATTGAAAATTCCAATTGTTTGTTTCTGGAATATAAGAAAGCGATAGATTTTTGTAAATTAATCTTGTATCCTACAACCTTGGTATAATCGATTATTAGTTTCAGAAATTCTTTTGTTGATTCTTTTGGATTTTCTGAGTAGATGATCATGTCTTCTGCAAAGACAGTTTTCTTTCTTTCTTCCCAATCTGTATGTCTTCGTTTTCTTTTCTTATTGCATTAGCTAAGACTGTCAATTTTGTCTGATAGTAATTTAGCTTCCCCAGATTTACTTTGTAATGTCAACAGTGTATTTTTTCCATCCTTTTAATTTGAACTTCTCGTGATCCTCCTGTTTTAGGTATATGTTTTTAAACAACATGCATTTAGGTTTTATTTTTAAATCCAGTCTGACAATATTTGTCTCTTAATTGTATCACTTAATTTACTTATGATTAATGTAATTAATACTATACTGTATTTATTGCAATGTAGATGTCATTGATTATAAAATATACCCTTACATATCACTAAAAAAGAAAAAAATGGTGCCAATTACATCAATACTTTAATTGTAAGATGAATCCCAACTTCAGAGTATTTTAAATGTATAAAAAATATGTTGTAGAATTAATGAAATACAGTAGTAGTAGTATAAATACCATCTTATGATTTTTTTTGTCTTCTTTTAGGTTCTTTTAAAAAAATCCTCTTTTTTGTTTCTTTTGTATTGGTAGTGTGTTTTCGATATTCATTATTTCCCCTCGATTAGAATGGAAGTTATGTAGTCTTTTATTATATTATTTTTCTTAGAAGTTACCCTAGAAATTATAACACATGTTCTTGGTTTATAATATCTAATATTAATTCGTATCCTTCCTTACACAATTCTGGGCCTTTAGAGCAGCTTAACTCCTTTTCTCCCCTTCTTATGGTGGTCCAGTGGCTGAGATTCACTGCTCTCATCACCGAGGCCTGGGTTAATTTCCAGGTTAGGGAACCACACCATCTGTCTGTTGATTGTCATGCTGTGGTGGCTGTGGTCTTGCCATGATGCTGAAAGCTCTGCTGGTATTTCAAATACCCCATGGCGAGTCACCCATGGTGTACAGATTTCAGCAGACTTTCCAGACTAAGACAGACAGACTAAGAAGGAGGACCTGGCCATCTACTTCTGAAAAAATCGGTCATGAAAACGCTATGAATAACAGTCGAGCATCATTTGATATAACACTGGAAGATGAGAAGATGGGATAGCAAAACAGGGCATTTGCTCCTCTGTACGCAGGGTCACTAGGAGTCAGAATTGACTCAACAGCACTAACAAAAAATTCCCTTCTTGACTTGTATAGCTATGTGCCAGAAAGATATTGTTATCATTGTTTGTTATTAATGTTTAATGAGCATTGTTTATTACTATTCATTTAGATTTGCCTGCATATTGATCACTTCCATTGCTCTTTGATCCTCTTGCATCTCTGACCTTCTGTTTGGTATCATTTTTTAATATCCTTGAAGAACTGTTTTTGAATTTCCTTTAGTGTGTGTCTGATAGTATTTACTATCTCTTAGTTTTTGTTTTTTCCTGAGAGTGTCTTTATTTCTTTCATTCTTGAGGATATTTTTGTTGAATGTAGAATTCTATATTGTCAGTTATTTTCTGTCAGCATGTTGGTGTTTCACTCTTTTTTTTTCTTGCCCCCATGTTGCTTCCTTCTGACTTTGGGCTTCATTTGTTCTTCTTTTTCTCATTCCTGTAGGTTAAGGTTAGATTTTTTATTTGAGGTGTTTCTTGTTTCTTGAGGTAGTCCTGCATTGCTATAAACTTCCTTCTTAGTACTGCATAGTACTTAGTACCCATAGGTTTTGGTATGTGATATTTTCATTTTCATTTATCTCCATGTATTTTTTAATTTCTCCTTTGATTTCTTCATTGACCCAATAGTTGTTTAGTAGCATGTTGTTTAGTCTTTACAAATTTGTGATTTTCCCTGTTTTCTTCTTGTAATTGATTTCTAGTTTCATACTGTTGTGGTCAGAAAAGATACTTGATACAATTTCAATTTTCTTAAGTTTATTGAGACTTGTTTTGTATTTTAACATATGGTCTATCCTTGAGAATGTTCCATGTGCACTTGGAAGAATGTATATTCTACTGCTTTTGCGTGGAATTGTTCTATATATATATATCTGTTAAGTCATTCTGGTCTAATGTGTCATTTAAGGCTGATGTTTCCTTGTTGACTCTCTGGATGATCTGTCAACTGATGAAAGTGAGGTGTTAAAGTCCCCTAGTATTATTGTATTGCTGTCAGTTTTTCCCTTGAGGTCTGTTAACAATTGCTTTATATATTTTGGTGCTCCTATGTTAGGTGCATATATATTAATAAATGTTTGTGTCTTCTTGGTGGATTGTCTCCTTTATTATTATATAATGCCAATCTTTGTCCCTTGTTACCTTTGTTTTCTGAAGTCTATTTTGCCTGGTGCAAGTATTTTGCCTACTTTCTTTCAACTACCATTGCTTGGAGTATCATCTTCCACCCTAAGTTTTTTTTTTAAGTTTCTCTATCATGTTCAAGTTAAATATATATTTTATATATATATATATTTATAAATATATTTGTAAATATTTATAATAAATATATATAAATATATATATATAGAACATGCAGAAACACATACAAAATATGCATGCATATCCTACTTAGGGTTTTTTGAATTTAAAAGTTTGTGGTTTGATAATTTTTATCAGTTATGAAAAATTCTCAGTCATTATGTTTTCACATATTGACTCTGTACATAGTGCTTCTGCATATGTGCTGTCTTTTTTCTTCTGTTATTCTCACTAACTGTGTGTGAGACCTCACAATGTGCTCTTTGTCTCTGACTCTTTCTTTTTATATTTTCTATCATTTTGTGTTTCTTTCTGGGTAATTTTTTTTTGAGAAAGATTAGCCCTGAGCTAACTGCTGCCAATCTTCCTCTTTTTTCTGATGAAGACTGGCCCTGAGCTAACATCAGTGTCCATCTTCCACTACTTTATATGTGGGACACCTACCACAGCATGGCTTGCCAAGTGGTGCCATGTCTGCACCCGGGATCTGAACTGGTGAACCCCAGGCCTCCAAAGTGAAATGTGTGCACTTAACCACTGCGCCACCAGGCCAGCCCCTTTCTGGGTAATTTTTTTGACATCTTTCAGTTCACTGATCCTGCCTTCATCTGTATTTAGTCTGTTGTTAAACCTATCCATTGAATTCTTAATTTTGCCTCTTATAGTTCATTTGCCAAATTTCTATCTGGTTCTTTTTCAAATCTCCTATATTGTGGATTTTCAATCTCTGCTAAAGTTTTCAAGTTTGTCATTTTTCTTCTTGCCTATATGTAGCAAGCAGGGATTTTTTTTTTTTTTTTGGTTATTGTTTGATAATTCTAGTATCTGTAGACTTCATTGGACTGTATCATTTTTTCTTTATAGTGTCTCTTATTTTTTCTCATAGTGGTTATCATAGTATCCTGTGGTTTTGTGTTGTGTTTTCTTAATGTATTGGCCATTGTATTTGAATAATTTTTGGTAAGAATAATTTGACAAGTAGGATTTTGTTATCCTTGGTGGTATTAAATCTTGTTTTTTTGAGGACAGATTTTCCACCTTCTACTTCATATGCTATTTGGTAAATATTAGTTATAATCTAACTTTGTAACATGATATTCATTATTATTTAAGATATCTGGGTAACCTGGTAGTGTTCGTCTCACACGTCTCACACACTTGGATTCCTGGAAGTGTCGGGTGCTCTTCCTGGCAGGTAATTTTCTGGAGAAATGGCTTTCTTAACTCCCCCTCAGTGCCACCTACACCAAAGGTCTCCAAAATCAGAGTGCTTTTTTTTTTTTCTTTTTAAATCTAAGTGCCATCACTTAGAGTCTTCTCTTGGGTCTTCCTATTTCTAGGCTGTGGGGGTTAGGATGTTAATGGTGGGAATGTGTTCTGGTTATTTCTAGATTACTGGTATAAAGAAAATTCTACATGATAGTTTATTCTTTTAAATCATATCCTGGTAGACCATTTCCATTATTCTCAGTCATATCTATCTCCTTTTGAAGCAGTTTTGGGAAACTCACCTAGATGTGAGAAAAGGGATGAGGAGATGCTTTAAATTAATATCCTATTGCCCAGAAGTGATAGGTAGAAGAGTAGGAATACTTTACTTGCTATTCAAGCCAAGTCTCAGGAGAAAGATTATCCTTCTTATAACTGTACATGCCATCCAAGGATGACTAGGGCAAGAATGTTTTCATTTTAACTTCGAAAGCATTGCTAAAGGCCAACCTGGGGATGTTTGTTATTATCTCCATCTGCTAAAAAGCGCCAGAAGTGATTATGATTTTGTTATCCTCTTCAGTACTATAGTCAACTTCATTGTGGGTGAAATAGATTTTATTTTTGTAGATTGCTTTAGAATCAAACATTTAAAGCATTGTTTCTATAAGAAAATGCGTTCTGTCTACAAAACAACAAGCTTATTTTAAAAATAATCTGTTTAGAAGTGGTGGACTTTGTGTAGATTAAAACTGAAGACTCAAATGTAGGAATATACATATGTCTGCACAACTGCCCTCGCTGTTGGCTGATTAATATATTCTAACAGAAAACATTGTTGAATGTGTACTATGTGGCAGACACTGTACTAACCAAATAAAGACCAATAATAGGAAATAAAAAACAATTACAAACCTCTCTTTAAATGGAAGTCTCTTGTTTATCAAATTATTATTATACACTTTAGTTTGACATTTCCGCTTGATGTCTATTAGACTCAAACTACTATTGTCCCTCCTAAAACCTGCTCTACCCACAGTCTCCCCCATGTCAGTTAATGGTAACACCTTCCTTTTGGTAGCTCAGGACAAAAACCTCGGAATCATCCTTGACATCTCTCTTTTTTCCCCCACATTCTTCATTTTAATGGCTGTTCCTTTGAAACATATAAATAATCCAAACACTTGTTACTGCTTCTGCTGATACCCTGCTGATCCATCATCATCATTTGAATGGATTTCTGCAAGAGCCTTCTGTGTGGTCTTCCTGCTTAACATAGGAAGCATGGTGATTCTATTAAAATGGAAGTCAAATCATGTTCCTCCTGCTCAACACTTTCCACTGTCTCATCCCCCCTGTCAGAATCTCCCCATTTCACTCACAGTAAAAAGTCAGATTCTTACAATGGCCTACAATGGCCTATTCCCACCTTCTCTGACTGTGGCTCTTCCTTATGCGTTCCCTCACTGGCTCACTCCATTCCAACCCACTGGCTTCCTTATTGTTCCCTGAACTTGTGGAGCAGGCTACTGCCTTAGGGCTTTTGCAATTGCTCCTCCTTCTCCCTGTAATGTTCTCCCTCTAGATATCCAGTTTTGATTCAGTTGTCTCGCTGTATGAAGTGTCTGTCCTGACTGCTCTTTTAAAAATTGCACTGGCCCCCCCATCCCTTGCACAGGTCATCCCCTTCACCTGCTTAGCTTTTTCCCCCCATGGCTCTTATCTTCTCATATACTATCAAATTTACTTCCTTATGTTTGTAGTCTGTCCCACTCACTAGAATGTCACCTTCACAGGCGTGGGGATTTTTGTCTGCTTTTTTTTTTTTTCTGTTTTATCCCTTGCAAAAAGGAGAATGCCTTGTACATAATAGATGTTTGACAAATATTTGTTGAATGAATGATATTGCACAGAAGAACTCCTACTCAAAATATTCTTAAACAGAGACTAGCAGGAAAAAGAATACAGAAAATAAATGTTTTTGTTATGTTCAAAAACCTTGTGGTAAGTCTTTTCTTTCCATATGAATTCAAATATTGTCTTTGTTTAGCTTTTTATTATAGACAATTGATTATTCATGTTCTTTCTCCTTTCTTTCTCTGCCGATTAATCTGTTAAAATCCTTCAGCCTCCTCCATTCAAAGACTTTTTTGTCAAATAGTTAACAGTACTAAAATGTTCCAGGCAGACTGCTTTCCATTCACAAGAGCCAAGAGCCAGAACTGTCTACTTCCCTGGAGACTTGGGCCAGTTAGCAAAGAAGAGTGTAACACGTATACCCAGGGGGCAAAGTCTCACACGAAGGAACTGTTTCTTAGGTTCCATGGGGGTGCAAAAGACTCAGCTTAGATTGGGAGACCTCCTCAATAGCTATAATGCAACAGTTTTCACTCCTGCTGCTACTTTTGGTAGCATTACTCAAACCAATGGAAAACAGATTCTTTCAGGGCACCCCATATTCCCCTGATAAAATTTTAATGTGACTTGGATTTCTCAGAGATTCTTGTTGTATATATTGATGTGTTTCCCACTAGTCTTCAAAAGTAAAAATAGGGTCCAGCCTGGTGGTGTAGTGGTTAAGTTTGCATGCTCCACTTCGGCAGCCTGGGGTTCATGGGTTTGGATTCGGGGTGTGGACCTACACACTGCTCATCAAGCCATGCTGTGGCAGTGTCCCACATAGAAAATAGAGGAAGATTGGCAACAGATGTTAGCTCAGGGCCAATCTTCTTCAGCAAAAAAAAAAAGTAAAAATAGCCAATAGGACTATCTGAAAATATTTTGTAGTTATTGAGTAAAAGAATAACTAAAAACCCCCAACAACATGTAGAACACATCAAGATTGTATGTGTAATTGTGTACATATAAATCTCACATAGCTGCAGTTGAAGAGTTTCTAGAAGCCCATCTAGCCTTCAGAGTATAAACTGTCATTCTTAGGAATTATCATAAAAGGTATTTAAACCTCAAACTGAAGCTTAAGTTCTCCCCTGTACGTTCTACTACTGGATGACTGTAGTGCACCCTCACTGGAATTGCCCATTCACACTATTTTCACATGACTCCCTGTAAGTGACAGTGAGGGAACATAAGAATGTTACTGTGCAGAGTGAAAAAAGATTAGGGAAGCTTATAGCTAGCTTCAAATATTTGAAGAACTTTTACTAGGGAAGGTAAGCAAAACTTAATTCAGGATAGGACTAGATAGATAATTTTTAAGGTCTCTCCTGATGATGAGATTTATGATTTTGATTTTCAATGTAAGTGATGTGTTTGGAAGATATTTTCATGGAGGTAAAATATATTGTAACCAAAATGCTGAATTATTATGTAGTAATTGAAATAATGGTCTATATTTATTAGAAATAGAGATTAATTCTCATCTTTCTATTTTTATTAGCTTATTTTCTGCCATTTTAAATATTCACTTGGTTGAAGACATGACCTAAAATTTTTGAAATGAGTATTTGCTATGACATAAGGTCTTTTTCTTTCTCTTTTACTGAGGTCATAATAGTTAAAACATTGTGAAATTTCAGTTATACATTATTATTTGTCAGTCACCATACAAATGTGTCCTTTCACCTCTTATGCCCAGCCCCCAACCGCCTTCCCCTCTGATAACCACTAATCTGTTCTCTTTGTCCATGTGTTTATCTCCCACATACAAGTGAAATCATGTGGTGTTTGTCTTTCTCTGTTTGGCTTCTTTCACTTAATATGATACCCTCAAGGTCCACCCATGTTGTTGCGAATGGGATGATTTTTGTCTTTTTTATGACTGAGTAGTATTCCATTGTTGATATATATGACAATAAGATCTTTTTATTAATGTTTATTATAGAGGTTCCAGAAAGTTTAGCAGTTGCAGTGCAGAGGACATTGAGAAGTTAACTTTAAATAAAGGAGGAAGCTGCCTTCTTAATATTCCGAAGCCAGATGAAGCCTATAGCGTTCCCTTCTGTGGAAATAAGTTGGTGGACTCCAAGGAAGAGTGTGACTGTGGTACTCCAAAGGTCAGTGTAATGTTTGATTTTTGTTTTGTGAAGTTGCTTCAGGATTTGCAAAAAATAAAATAGCTTGCTTTGAGCGACTCTGGCATAGGGGCTAAAGTAAAGTTCAATGACAAAATGAGGATAGGTATTTTGCTTGTGGGGATGTATTCCTGGGATTGGTCAGAACATAACTAATGGAGTCGTCTATTTTGGTGTCAAGGAAAGCAGCATGTTTATTCATCTATTTTTTGCTACCTTCTGCCATTTCTCTTATGGTTATTGAGTCACGTATTTGCTTTAAAGAGCTAACCAGTTTTTCCCGTGGCTCTTTACTTGTAAGCTTTCACTATTCTGGCACTGCCGTTGCAGAAATCTTTATTCAGTTGAACTCATTTTAATAATAAATTGAAGCCGGCTCATTCTCCAGAGTCCTTCCATTACAAAATTCTTGCTACTCAAATTAGCATTCTCTCTTATTAAGCTTCAGTTTACCTACTGGTCTCTTGCTTTATCACACGTATTACCCACATTTATTGCCGTAAGCCCGTGTCTATTTTTATTATTATTCTGTATCTTAATCATTCTCCTCTCAAAATGAGCCACTTAAGCCCTTTCCTCCTAAGCCTTGCACTAAATTTAAAGAAATTTGTTCAGTTCTGTAAGCTTTACTGTATTCTCAGTCTTTTCCACAAGTGCTGCTGCTGCTTCTTTACCTGACCACACCTGGCTTTTGCCAGAAGGCTTCATGTTCTAGAAAAGCAGTATGCAGGAGGATCTCGTCAAGATGGTGCTGTGAGCAGACGTTGAACTCGCCTCCTTCCACGAACACAACCAGGTTACAACAATTTTGGGAAGAATAACCCTGGATTGAAAACTTAAAACTGGAGAAAAAGAACTCCCACGAGAAGGGACAGTCCTGACAAAAGCAGAAGAGGCAGTAACTGTGGCAGGAGAGGAAAAAAGCCACCTTTGGGAGCAGCAGAGCTTCTCAGCTGGCCAGCTAGGAGCCACCCTAAGGTACGAGCCCTCCCTGGAGGAGTGAGGTCTGCAGCTGGGTCAATACTGCTATAACCATCCTTTGGACTCAGCCCAACTGAGAGGGGGTTCTTACTGTCTGGCTTTGCTGGCTATTAACTGCAGCGAGGACACCCCAGAAAAGCTATCAGCCAAAAGCCAAAAACATCCAGGTCTTACAGGGCCCACGCACAAACTCACTCATTGCAGCAACCTAGAATCACAGGAGAGAAGGCTGACTGTCCTCTGGTGAAACAAGACTCACCCAGTGGGCTCTGGGGGCATCTTCGTGAGAGGAGGATCCTCTCCGGAGACTGAGACATTGGTGGGGGCCATTGTTCTGAGCTGGTCCAGGAGTGCTGATACGGACACCAGTGGGGGCCATTGAGGTGTATCCCTTGGGCTGTTAGCCCAGGGGTCTGCCAGACCCACTTGAGCACAGATTTAATCCAGTTCAGCCAGGGCATGCAACCAGCCCTAGGGACAGGCCCCACCTAACAGCAAGCCCTCAGGCTACTTTTCAGCCTGCATTGACTGAGTGCCTTGATCCTCTACAGGCAGGCAAGGGTGTCTGCCTTTGTGGGGCAGGGCTTGTGTGAGGACCAGGTGAACTGTGGGGGGCATTGGGGCAGAGGTGGGGGCCTCTGAAGTGTGGCATTGGGGTACGCTCCAGGGTGTTGAGAAGTGTGCATGGACCAGGACTGTGTTGACAGTGTATGTGGTCCAGTGGGGGATGAGGCTTATCAGCAGCAGAAGACTTGTGCTTCACAAATAGCCATAAAAAGGATCAGCCCCACCTTCCAAAGCCTGAAACAACTGAGTGCCTCCATGCCAAGGGCTAGCCCCACTCAGCTGCACTCCTAAGAGAACTGACAAGAGCCTTGTTGGCCTCAGGCCTATCACAACTGTAAGCCCCTGAGCCTAGCAACCAGCTACACTGGGTACCAACCCAATTAAGAGGACAATTGCAATAAGAGTGTACTAATAGACTGTGTAGCCAGCAGTGCTGAGGCCCCTCCAAACCGGATTTACAAATAGCTGGCCAGGGAAGGAAAGATCAGACTCCCTGGGTACCTGCAGTGGGAGCAACCCTGCCACAGCAGAAGAACACAAGTAGCCCACAAAGGGGTCACTCCTGGTTCTTATGGTCTGGTGATGAGAGGCAAGCACACTGCTGGGCCTCATAAGGCATCTCATACATAAGGCCACTTCTCCAAGATCAGGAGACATAGCTGACTCACCTAGTACAAAGAAAATAGCACAGAGAAAGAGGCATAATTAGGAGTCAAAGGAATGCTTTCCAAGGAAGGGAACACTACAAAACCCCAGAAAAAGAACTAAGTGAAACAGAAACTAGTGACCTCCTTGACAAAGAATTCAAACAAAATATAATGAGGATGCTCACAGATATGCAGAGAAGAATGGATGAACACAGTGAGCACATCAGCAAAGAACTGGAAGATATAAAACAGAACCAATCAGAAATGAAGAATACAATACTGGAAATGAGAAACTCACTAGAGGGACTCAATAGCAGAGTAGAGGAGGCAGAAGAACAGATCAGCGAGCTAGACGAAAGACTAGAGGAAATCACCCAAGCAGAACAGAAAAGAGAAAAAAGAGATGAATAAGCAGAGTCTAAGGGAAATCTGGGACAATATCAAGCATGCTAACATTCGGATTATAGGTGTCCAAGAAGGAGAAGAGAGAGACAAAGGGGCAGAAAATTTATTTGTAGAGATAATAGAGGAAAATTTTCCTCACTTGAGGAAGGAAACAGACATCCAAGTTCAGGAAGCACAGAGAGCTCCAAAACAAAAGAAGCCCAAAGAGGGCCACAACAAGACATATTATAATCAAAATGTCTAAAATTAAAGACAAAGAGAGAATTCTAAAAGCAGCAAGAGAAAGGCCACAAGTGACATATAAAGGGAAGCCCCTCAGGCTGTCAGCGGACTTCTGAGTTGAGACCCTACAGGTGAGACAAGAATGGCAGGACATATTTGAACTGCTAAAAGGAAAAAACCTTCAGCCAAGAATACTCTATCCATCAAGGCTATCATTCAGAATGGAAGGAGAGATAAAGAGCTTCCCTGACAAGAAAAATTTAAAGGAGTTTATCACGAAGTAACCAGTTCTACAAAAAATGCTGAAGGGACTTATTTAAGTGGGAAAGCAATGAGCACAAATAGAGATAAAAGAAAAAAATTATCAAAAAAACAACAAGCAAAAAACAGTCAGTAAAATCACTTGTAAGGTAAAGGCAGCAGATCAACTACCTGTGAAGATAATATGAAGGTTGAAAGACAAATGCATTAAAATTACCTATTTCAATGATAAGAGGGTAATGCATATACACACACTAAACAAAAGACTATATATGATGCGAAAAACATATAATATGGGAGGAGGGGAGTGAAAAAGTAGAGCTTTTAGAAAGATGTCAAGCTAAAGAGTCTGTCTACTCAATATAGACTGTTATATGCATAGAATATTAAATAGGATCCTCATGGGAACCACAAACCAAAAACCTATAACAAGCAGGAAAAAAAGTAAGACAAAAGAAATAAAACATATTACTAAAGATAGCCATCAAACCACAAGTGAAAGAAAGAGAGCAAGAGAAAAAGAAAGAAACTGAGAAGAACTACTAAAACACCCCAAAAAAGACAAAGTGACAAAATGGCAATAAATACATATTTATGAATAGCTACTTTAAATGTCAATGGACTAAATGCTCCAATCAAATGCCATAGGGTGGCCAACTGGATAAAAAACCAAGATCCATGTATATGCTGCATGCAAGAGACACACTTCAGACCTACAGACACACAAACTGAAAGTGAAAGGATGGAAAAAGATATTCCATGCAAATGGCAAAGAAAAGAAAGCTGGGGAGCAATACTTATATCAGACAAAATAGACTTTAAATCAAAAACTGTAATAAGAGACACAGACGGGCACTATATAATGATAAAGGGAACAATCCAACAAGAAAATATAGCACTTGTAAATATCTACACACCCAACATAGGAGCACCTAAATATATAAAGCAATTATTAACAGACATAAGAGGAGAAATTGACAGTAACACAATAATAGTAGGGGACTTTAACACTCCACTTACACTAATGGATAGATCATCCAAACAGAAGATCAATAAAGAAACACTCACCTTAAAGGACACATTAGACCAGATGGACTTAGTAGATATATACAGAATATTCCATCCAAAAACCACAGAATACACATTCTTTTCAAATGCCCATGGAACGTTCTCCAGGATTGGTCACATATTAGGGCACAAAACAAGTCTCAATAAATTTAAGAAGATCGAAATAATACCATACATATTTTCTGACTGCAAAGGTATAAAATTGGAAATCAACTACAGTAAGAAAACCAGAAAAGCCACAAAAATGTGGAGATTGAACAAAATTCTACTGAACAATGATTGGGTCAATGAAGAAATCAAAGAAGAAATCAAAAAATTCCTGGAGATAAATGAAAATGAAAACACGCCATGCCAGAATCTCAGGAATATAGCAAAAGCACTTCTATGAGGGAAGTTTATAGCAATTCAGGCCTACCTCAACAAAGAAGAAAAATCACAAATAGACAATCTAACAGTGCACCTAAAGGTACTGGAAAAAGAACAACAAACAAAGCCCAAAATCAGCCGAAGGAAGGAAATAATGAAAATCAGAGCAGAAATAAATGAAATAGAGACTAAGAAAGCAATAGAAAAAATTAATGGAACCAAGAACTGGTTCTTCGAAAAGATAAAATTGACAAACCCTTAGCTAGACTCACCAAGAAAAGAAGAGAGAAGGCTCAAATAAATAAAATCAGAAATGAAAGAGGAGAGATTACAACAGACACCTCAGAAATACAAAAGATAAGAGAATACTATGAAAAGCTATACGCCAACAAATTGGATAATCTAGAAGAAATGGATAAATTGTTGGAAACATACAACCTTCCAAAACTGGACCAAGAAAATATAGAAAATTTGAAGAGACCAATCACCAGTAAGGAGATCGAAACAGCAATTAAAAACCTCCCAAAAAAGAAAATTCCAGGACCAGATGGCTTCCCTGGTGAAATCTACCAAACATTGAAAGAAGACTTAATACCTATCCTTCTCAAACTCTTCCAAACAATTGAAGAGGAGGGGAGGCTTCCTAACTCCTTCTAAAAAACGAACATTATCCTGATACCAAAACCAGACAAGGACAACACAAAAAAAGAAAATTACAGGCCAATATCACTGATGAACATCGATGTAAAAATCCTCAACAAAATTCTAGCAAATCGAATACAAGAAGACATTAAAAAGATCATACATCATGATTCAGTGGGTTTCATTCCAGGGATGCAGGGATGGTTCAACATCTGCAAATCAATCAACGTGATACACCACATCAACAAACTGAGGAATAAAAACCACATGATCATCTCACTAGATGCAGAGAAGGCATTTGACAAGATGCAGCAGCCATTTATGATAAAAACTCTGAACAAAATGGGCATAGAAGGAAACTACCTCAACATAATAAAGGCCATATATGACAAACCCATAGCCAACATCATATTCAATGAAATGGGCAAAAACTGAACACCATCCCCTGCAAAACAGGAAGGAGACAAGAATGCCCTCTATCACTACTCTTATTCAACATAGTACTGGAGGTCCTGGCCAGAGCAGTCAGGCAAGAAAAAGGAATAAAAGGAATCCAAATAGGGAGGGAAGAAGTGAAACTCTCGCTGTTTACAGACCACATGATCTTATATATAGAAAACCCCAAAGAATCCATTGGAAAACTCTTAGAAGTAATCCACAACTACAGCAAAGTTGCAGGGTACAAAATCAATTTGCATAAATCAGTAGCATTTCTATACTCCAATAACGAACTAACAGAAAAAGAACTCAAGAACACAATACCATTCACAATTGCAACAAAAAGAATAAAATACCTTGGGGTAAATTTAGCTAAGGAAGTGAAGGACCTATATAATGAAAATTACAAGGCCTTTCTGAGAGAATTGGATGACGACTTAAGGAGATGGAAAGACATTCCATGTACATGGATTGGAAGAATAAACATAGTTAAAATATCTGTTCTACCTAAAGCAATCTACAGATTCAATGCTATCCCAATCAGAATCCGAATGTCATTCTTTGCAGAATTAGAACAAAGAATCCTAAAATTCATATGGGGCGACAAACGACCTCGAATTTCTAAAGCAATCCTGAGAAAAAAGAACAAAACGGGAGGCATCACAATCCCTGACTTCAAAACATAGTACAAAGCTACAGTAATCAAAACAGCATGGTACTGGTACAAAAACAGGTGCACAGATCAATGGAACAGAATTGAAAGCCCAGAAATAAAACAACACATCTATAGACAGCTTATCTTTGACAAAGGAGCTGAGGGCATACAATGGAGAAAAGAAAGTCTTTTCAACAAATGGTGCTGGGAAAACTGGAAAGCCACATGTGAAAGAATGAAAATTGACCATTCTTTTTCACCATTTACCAAAATAAACTCAAAATGGATCAAAGACCTAAAGGTGAGACCTGAAACCATAAGGCTTCTAGAAGAAAACGTAGGCAGTACACTCTTTGACATCAGTATTAAAAGGATCTTTTCGGACACCATGCCTTCTCAGAGAAGGGAAACAAGAGAAAGAATAAACAAATGGGACTTCATCAGAATAAAGAGCTTCTTCAAGGAAAATAAAAACAGGATTGAAACAAAAAAAAACCCACTAACTGGGAAAAAATATTTGCAAGTCATATATCTGACAAAGGCTTAATATCCATAATATATAAAGAACTGTCACAACTCAACAACAAAAAATCAAACAACCTGATCAAAAAATGGGCTGGAGACATGAACAGACATTTCTCCAAAGAAGATATATGGATGGCCAATAGGCACACGAAAAGATGCTTATCATCGCTGATTATCAGGGAAATGCAAATCAAAACTACACTAAGATATCACCTTACACCCATTAGAATGACAAAAATATCTAAAACTAATAGTAACAAATGTTGGAGAGGTTGTGGAGAAAAAGGAACCCTCATACATTGCTGGTGGAAATGCAAACTGATGCAGCCAGTATGGAAAACAATATGGAGATTCCTGAAAAAATTAAAAATAGAACTACCATACAATCCAGCCATCCCACTATTGGGTATTTATCCAAAGAGCTTGAAGTCAGCAATCCCAAAAGTCCTATGTACCCCAATGTTCATTGCAGCATTATTTACAATAGCCAAGACATGGAAGCAACCTAAGTGCCCATCAAAGACGAGTGGATAAAGATGATGTGGTACATATACACAATGGAATACTACTCAGCTGCAAAACAGAACAAAATCATTCCATTTGCAATAACACGGATGGACCTTGAGGGAAGTATGTTAAGTGAAATAAGCCAGCTAGAGAAGGATAATCTGTGTATGACTCCACTCATATGAGGAATTTAAAAATGTGGACTAAGAACAGTTTAGTGGATACCAGGGGAAAGATGGGGTGGGGGGTGGGCACAAAAGGTGAAGTGGTGCACCTACAACACGACTGACAAACATTAATGTACAACTGAAATTTCACAAGATTGTAACCTATCATTAACTCAATAAAAAAAAAGATTATTGTGAGTTATTTGTCTGACAGAAGTAGATAGATCTCCATTTCTTTAGGGTTAGTTATTGCAGCTTTATTAGTTTCCTTTGGTTGTGTTACATTGACCTGATATTTTTGTGATCCTTGATTCCTTACGTGGATATCTGTGAAATTGAGTAAGTGGTCTTCTCTTCCAGATTTTACAGGTTTGCTTTGGCAGAGATAGTTCTTCACCAGTCAGCTCAGTTTGGGTTTCTGGACACGTCCACTGATAATGTCCTCAGGCAGGTAGGGCTTAGTATCAGTGCCTATTTTTGAGTGAGGCCACTGACCAAGCTCTGAAGTCGGGAGTGGGGGTGCCACTGGATGATAACAGTTGCACAGGACTGCTGGCTTCGTTCCCTGTCCAACCGAGGCTGTAAGAATGCTCCATGGTTGCCTGCATTCACTGGTCAGGCTTCCTAGATTGTCAGGATAGGGTACTCTACTCAGCAGCAGGTGGACTATGAATTAGCTTCTCTGCACTGTCAGGGCAACACAATGGGCCCCAAGGCCTGCATGGCTCATTGTTTTGGGGCCTGAATCAGGCAAGACTATGTGCTGAATTCCTTGGCCAGATGGGGCTACTGGTTTTGCTCTGAAAATAGGGAAAGCCATGGGCTGTGCTCTTTGTTCAAGTGCCACTGTACGCGGGTGGCTATGCAGCTTCTTGTGTACTCTGCTTAGGTTCCCTGGTCAGGCTGGCTGAAGGCTATATTCAGCAATGGAAGGGGCTATGAATTAGTTTCCCTGCCCAGGTGGAGCAGCAGAAGCAGCTTGGATCTTTGTGATCTTGACTCAAGCTGATCTGTACCCCAAGTTCCCTGGCTGAACATGCTGCTGGCTCTGCTCTGTGGATGGTCAGCTCTGCCTGCCATACTCTTAGCTTCAGCATTGCTGGGCTATACAGCTTCCAAGTATTCCAGCCAGGCTTTCTGTTCAGGCAGGGCTGAGACCTATACTCAGATGTGGATGGGGCTAGGAATTATCTCCCCTTCCTGGGCAGAGTGGGAGGGCAGGCTCCAAGAAGACTCTCAGGTGTTTGTGGTTAAGGTTTTTGGTGGGCAGAGCTGGGAGCTATATTTAGCAATGGGTGGGGCTATGAATTAGCTCCCTTGCCTAGGCAGAACTGACTAAAAGCCCAGCAAAGCTCTTTGTGGTCTTGACTTAAGCTGACCCACACCTCAAGTTCCCTTGCCAAACAATGCCGCTAGCTTTGCTCTGGAAATCAGCTCTGCCTGCCTTATTCTCTGCTCAAGCCTTGCTGGGTTATGCAGCTCCCAGTTGTTTCAGCCAGTCTTCTGTTCAGGTGGGGCCTTGGCATTGGGCAGGGCTATGACTCATTTCCCCTAGGGGTGTGGGACAGACCAGCCTCCCAGTTCTGGCAAGACTTTTTATTTGAGGACCTAAATCAGGCATGCATACACCCCATCAAGGGTTCTGGTCAGACTGCTGCACTATCTTGGCTCTGCAGATGACCAAAGCTGCTGATTAGGACTACAACTTGGGTATTGCATGTGGGAACCTGGTCTGCCAAGATCGAAACACTAGTTGTTGCATGCTCCTCCACACTTCTCCATCACAATTGTATCCCAGCGATCAAGCCCCCCAGCATCCTCTGTGCTCCCCATGAGGCAAGAGTGGAGTTGGAACTCTCAAGAAGTGACTGACAATCCTGGGGAAGCTGTATGTCCACCCTGGGCTTTCTTTCCCCACTTGAAGAACCACAGGCCCTAGGGAGATCTCTCAGTGTGGTGCTGTGCCAGCCTTGGTGAGGGGCAGTGCATTCAGTGCGTAGCTACTCCTCTTGCCCTTCTGATACTGTCTGTCTTGGTCTCTGTTGGTGCAGGGGGTGCTTCAGCCTCTCCTCTGTGCTCTAGGATTTTCTCAGTGGTGTTTACTCCATGAATAACTTTTAGTTCTTCTTGTGAGGAGGAGTGAAGTTGAGAACAACGTATGTTGCCATTTTGGTGACATCACTCCTGTTGTGATTTAGTTCTTAATATGGACCTGGAGGCAATGAGGGGTGGTGAGACAAATCTCTTGGGTATTGTCATTAAAAATGTTTTTTTAAATGTAGGAGTTCTCTCATTATTTAGAGAGAAGCTTCCTCTGCTGGCGAAGGAAGTCCAGGGATATTTGTGCATGTCACACCAATTGTTCCCATCCCAAGTTTCAGATTCTAACTCCTTCCCTAACAAATCTGGTAGAATTGAGGATTAGCTTGGTGCTGCAATCCTGTAGTCCTCATAACTAAGCCAGGAGATTGATCATCAGCCGTGTCAGTCCAACAACTACAGAAGATGAGGAGTTACTACAGTGCTGTTACAGAGGCTTTCTGATTGCATATTTGCATTCTCAGGTGCTCATTCACAGCTTTCCCTATATATTTTTCATAACCTACATTCTCTACTTCTGTCATAGAAGCCAGTTGACCCCAAAATCTTTATCATAGTTTGTCATTATAGTAATGAAGTGCCTTGATCTTTCTCGCAACTTGGCCTCCTTCTGCACCTTATCCTATGTCAGATTTGGTAATAATCTGAGAAATCATGATATCATTGCATATTATGAATTATCAGTGCCCCATCCTGGCAGGAAGCAGGCAGCATACTTAAACTGAGTAATTTGGTTATGTAGCCACTTTGTGAGCTGGGAGGCAGAGTATCATTTGGACTGTCCTAAATGAATATGAGAGCTGTTGTAAGAAATTAGGTAAGTTGAAGATTATGGTCCATGTAGCCAAAAATCTAATGTAAATGCAAAAACAGCCCTTTTACATAGTTATGGTAGTTACTTAAGTATTATGTTAGACGTTCAGTTGTTAAATCATGGCAAAGCTTAGCATAGATTCGATATGCTTATATCAATTTAATTTGATAAGAAGAGCTACAGCTTCTCATCTGTCCAAAGAATTATATTTCCCTATTCTTAAGTATTTGATGAAACCATAAAAATGGTCAGAATTAGAAAACTATTTTTTAACATGCTTCAATGAATTGTCTTTCATTTTAATTTTTTGTTGTTGTTGTTAATGTTAGTATCCCAAGGAAATAACTGTGGAGGCATTTTCAGTTATTTTCACCCAGACGCTGGGAATCAGTTTGGGAATATCATACAATGACCCAAAGAAATGTCAGTCTTCAGGGGTCATCTGTATAATGAATCTAGAAGCTATGTAAGTTTAAAAAATGTGAGATATATTTATTTATTTATTTATTTATTTATTTTTTATTTATTGGTTATGTTTATTTTGTTTTATATATGTAAGGTGCAAAAATTTGGCATTTACTTATGGGGCAAATTAGCTATAAATGGATTAAGTAATAGAAATTAAGTAATGGAAACATGAGATTTTAAGTGTAAGAAGAATGTGGAAGGAGGTATACCATTAAAAGCAGTCAAGGCCAACAAGTGATGTAAGCTTCATGGGATGTGTTGTTCCCTTTGTCTTTTTCCTCTAAGTTACATCTAAACTGACATCTATTAATCAACAGAGGATTCCCTACACAACACAACAGGATACCTGAGAAACCCATGCAGCTATACATCTGAAGGTGGGTGTACTGGACCCCCATAAAGCAGTAGAATAAGGGAGTGGACCTCCCCTTACCCAGTGGCAGTGATCCAGGATGCAGATCCTCACACAGTGGCCAGCATGACTGTGAGTGGAGGCAAGAACAGCTTGTCCAGTGTGCAAATGCTTTCAAAGTGGTAGCCCAGTCCATGAGAGTGCCCACTATGCTGTAGTGGTACAGTGAGAATACTCCCCACCAGGGGTGGTGGCTCAGTCACTGCGAAGGTGCTCTGCCTGCCAAGCACAGTGCTGGACCTTGCAAAGACACCCCACTTGCCAAAGTGCAGCAGCCCATGGAACCCACTTGCTGAGCACAGCACCTGGCCTATATGAAGTTGCCATGCCTGCATAAGCATGACCTGCCTGATGAGCACAGCAGCCCTGCCTGCAAGATTGCAACCCACTCACCTGTGAAACACAATGGCTGGCCCCTGTGAAGGCACTCTGCACATACAAGTGTGACCTGATTGCTGAGTGCAGTGGCCTCATCTGCACGAGTGCAACTCACTGAGCAGCTTCAGTCAGCTTGCACAAATGCAGAGCAGCCCAATCAGCACACAGGAGCAGATGGGGCAGAAACGGAAAACACAACTGCTGCCTCACCTTGCAGTAGTGGCAGGTGCAATCTGCAACCAGATACTACCAACAATGTGCCATCAGAGGATCAATTCATCAAACACCATGAAGAACAATAGTAACACTGCAGAACAGAAGGAAAATTACAAGTCCCCAAGAACCAAACCTGAAGTCACAGAAAACTACACTCTAAATGACAGAGAATTCAAAATAGTTGTCTTTAAGAAACTCAACGAGTTACAAGCAAATGCAGACAGTTCAATGATCTCAGGAATAAAATTACTGAACAGAAGGAATATTTCACCAGAGATTGAAACCCTTAAAAAAAAGTACACATAAATTCTGAATACAAAGAACACAATTAATGAGATAAAAAATAATTTAGAATGCATAAAAAGTAGAGCAGACCTTATAGAGCAGAGAGTAAGTGACCTAGAAGATAGAAATCTAGAAATTCTTCAGGTGAAGGAGCAAAGAGAACTAAGATTTTAAAAAATGAAGTGTATGGTATAGACATACTTATATCAGACAAAGCAGACTTCAATATAAAAAAGATAATGAGAGAAAGAGGAGCAGTATATAGTGATAAGAGGGACATTCCGCAAGAGACTGTAAAACTTATTAATATATATGCACCTAACACAGGAGCACCAAAGTATATAAAGCAACTATTAACAGACCTAAAAGAAGAAATTGACAGCAAGACAATAATGATAGGGGACCTCAACACCCCACTTACATCAACGGACAGATCATCCGGACAGAAAGTCAACAAAGAAACAGTGGCCTTAAATGAAACACTAGACAAGATGGTGTTAATTGATGTATATAGAACATTCCATCCCAAAACAACAGAATACACATTCTTCTCCAGTGCCTGTGGAACATTCTCAAAGATAGACCATATATTGGAAAACAAGGCAAACAAACCTCAATAAATTTAAGAAGATGGAAATCATGTCAAGAATCTTTTCCAGCCACAAGGCTGTGAAACTAGAAATCAACTACACGAAAAAAGCTGGGAAAGTCACAACTATGTGGAGACTAAACAACATGCTACTGAACAACCATCAGATCAATGACGTAATCAAAGGAGACATAAAATACCTGGATACAAATAAAAATGAAAACACAACATCTTAACTCTTAAGGGATGCAGCAAAAGTGATGCTAAGAGGGAAATTTACTGTAATACAGGCCTACCTCAACAAACAAGGAAGATCTCAAATAATTAATCTTAAATTACACCCAACAGTATGAGAGGTAGACTCGTATACTTTATCTTAGAAGGGATTTGGAGAGGTTGGTAGTTGTTGCTTTTAATGGGAGGGCGATTTGATTCAGGGAATGTGGAATGAGACCGGGGTGTGTGTGTGTTTCTGTGTGTGGTTTGGAAAGTTTTTGACTGCTGTTTCTCTCGTTTAGTCTATTCAGAGTCTATTTCTTCTTGATTCAGTTTTGGGAGCTTGTATGAGTCTAAAAATTTATCCATTTCTTCTAGGTTATCCAATTTGTTGGCATATAGTTTTTCATAGTATTCTCTTATAATCATTTGTATTTCTGTGGTATCCATTATCATTTCTCCCCTTTTATTTTTAATTTTATTTGCATATTCTCTCATCTTTTCTTGGTGAGTCTGGCTGAGAGTTTGTCCATTTTGTTTATCTTCTCAAAGAACCAGCTCTTAGTTTCATTGATCCTTTCTATTGTTTTTTTTAGTCTCTATTTCATTTATCTCTGCTCTAATTTTCATTACTTTCCTCCTTCTGCTGACTTGGGGTTTTTCTTGTTCTTCTTTTTCTAGTTATGTTAGGTACAGTTTAAGATTATTCATTTGAGATTTTCCTTGTTTGTTGAGGCAGGCCTGTGTTGCTAGAAATTTCTCTCAATGCCACTTTTGCCGCATCCCATAACAGTTGGTATGTTGTGTTTTCATTTGGGGGCAAGTTTTGATTTATCCTTTATTTCTTCATTGACTCAATGTTTTTTCAGTCGCATGTTGTTTAATCTCCATGTATTTGTGCCTTTCCCAGGTTTTCTTATTGCAGTTGATTTCTAGTTTCATACTATTGTGTTTGCAAAAGATGCTTTATATGATTTTAATCTTCTTAAATTTATGGAGGCTTGCCTTGATCCCATTTACAATCACAACAAAAGGAATAAAATATATGGGAATAAATTTAACCAGGGAGGTGAAAGACCTCTACACTGAAGACTGTAAGACATTCTTGAAAGATGTTGAAGAAGACATAAAGAAATTGAAAGATATCCCATGCTCATAGATGGAAGAATAAACATAGTTAAAATGTCCATATTACTTACAGCAATCTACAGATTCAATGCAATCACAATCAGAATGCCAATGACGTTCTTCACGGAAATAGAACAAAAATTCCTAAAATTTATATGCAGCAACAAAAGACTCTGAATAGCCAAAGGAATCCTGAGAAAAAAGAAGATAGCTGGAGGCATCACAGTCTCTGACTTAAGAATATACTGCAAAGCTATAGTAATCAAAACAACATGAGACTGGCACAAAAACAGACAGAGATAAGTGGAACAGAATCAAGAGCCCAGAAATAAAACCACGCATCTGTGGTGAGCTAATCTTTGACAAAGGAGTCAATAACATACAACGGAAAATGGAAAGTCTCTTCAATAATAGATTTTGGGAAAACTGGACGGCCATGTGCAAAAGAATGAAAGTAGACCATTATCTTAGAACATAAAAATTAACTCAAATTGGATTAAAGACTTGAATGTAAGACCTGAAATCATAAAACTCCTAGAAGAAAATGCAGACAATATGCTTTTTGACATTGGTGTTAGCAATATCTTTTCAAATACCATGTCTACTCAGGCAACGGAAACAAAAGAAAAAATAAACAAAGGAGACTACGTCAGACTAAAGAGTTCCACAGGCAAAGGAAACCATGAACAAAATGAAAAGACAACCCACCAACTGGAAGAAAATATTTGCAAATCATATATCCAACACAATGTTGATTCCCAAAATATATAAAGAACTCACTCAACTCAACAATAAAGAAAAAAACGACCTGATGAAAAAATGAGTAAAGGATATGAACAGACATTTTTCCAAAGAAGATATAATGATGGCCAATAGGCACATGAAAAGATGTTCAACATCTCTAATTATTAGGGAAATACAAATCAAAACTACAATGTGATATCATCACCTTACACCCATCAGAATGGCTATAACTAAGAACACAAAAAGATAACAAATGTTGGAGAGGATGTAGAGAAAAGGGAACTCTCATACATTGCTATTGGAAATGCAAACTGGTGCAGTCACTATGGAAAACAGTATGGAGATTTCTCAAATAAATAAAATATGAATACCATATCATCCAGCCATCCCACTACTAAGTATTTATCCAAATAACATTAAATCAACAATTCAAAGAGATTTATGCATCCCCATGTTCTTGCAGCATTATTCACAATAGCCAAGATATGCAAGCAACGCAAGTGCCCATCAATGGATGAATGGATAAAGAAGATGGGGTATATACATATACAATGGAATACTACTTAGCCATAAAAAAGACACAATCATGCCATTTGCAACAATGTGGATGGACCTTGAAGGTATTATGCTAAGCGAAATAAGCCAGAAGGAGAAAGCCAAACACCATGTAATTTCACTCATATGTGGAAGATAAATAAACAAATGGACAAAGAGAACAGTTAGTGGTTATCAGAGGGGAGGGGGTTACAGGGGAGGATAAAAGAGGTTAAAGGGCACATATGTATGGTGATGGATAAAAACTACACTACTGATGGTGGGCACGATGCAGTCTGTATAGAAACCGATATATAATAATGTACACCTGAAAATTCACAATGTTATAAGCCAATATGACCTCAATAAAATAATTAAATAAAAAAATAGGGGTGTTACATGATGGGTTTTCCTGTTCTGAAAGAAGGATATAGTGACTTTCGAAGATGAAGTTTGGAGTTAGGAGAGATCAGTAGGAGGCTACTGAGTCCAAGTAAGAGATCAGGAAGACCAAATTTAAGTAACTTTTACAATGATTCAGATAGCATTGGTTTTTACAAATGTAAACTATTTATTTAATATCTTGAATATTTGTTTAGTTCATTTCCTGATTACGTGCCAGTTATGTGTTTTATAGGAGATAAGTCATCTTATGATGTTATTTTGAAAAAAATTAATTTACTTCTAAAAAAATGAAAAAAGAACAGTCAATGCTAAAAAGTCCGCTATGCAAGTTATATTACCGAAGGAATTCTCCTTAGGCTGTGTATTTTATGAAACCACTTAGTAAGGATCTTTAAAAATATATCAATAGGCCAAAACAAGTGGCCTTTGTTTTTAGACAGAATTTTTGGTTTTGCTTTTAGAGTAGTTTAATATTGTAGAAAAACTATCATCCAAAGAATAAGAAGTCCTACTTGGAGACTCATATCAAATACGTATTTGGTTGACTTTGGAGAAATTACCCCACCTTGCTTGGATTTATTTTTTTCATCTTTAGAATGAGAATGATTATGTCAATTCTCTTATTTCACAGAGTGATGTAAGAATGAAACGTGAAAACAAAATGGGAAAGTATTTTCTAAACTATAAAATCCCATAAGTATGTGATAGATTAGTTACAGTGATTTCTAAGTTTGTCAATGTACCCCAAATAGTATATATCAGACAAGGACTACAGCAGATGTTGTTAATATTCTATAGGTCTTTTATTTGTGAAAAGGGCCTGTGCTAAGTATGACCTATTCATAACCGAAGAAAAATCAAAAGCTACAAGTGAAAATAAGCCATTAATTTTTGAAACCATGCTCTTTTTATCGTTACTCTTAAGCTCTGTCCAAGGGTTAACGCTTACATTTTAGAAATAGCTCAAACTCAAACATATATATTTATATATACTACACATATTATATTATTAATTAGCTCTAAATGGATTATATAAAAACAATATTTTATACATGTATAAAGTTTTATATAATTTTAATTAAATTTAATATATAATAAATTAAATATATATTACAATAATATGTTTATTAAATCCAGTATATAATTTATATAGCTATATAAACAAAATGAGTATTACTATTTTGGACCTATTCTTCATTTGTCCAAGTTTTCTCGAGTATGCTATGATATTATGTGCAAGTCACCCAAAGTCTAGTATTAATGATAGTAAGAATAACAAATATTTATGTTGAATTTACTATGTGCTAGAGATGATCCCAAAAAATTAATATATATTAACTCATTTGATTTTCACAACATCTCTATAGGGCAGGTCTTACTATTCCCATTTTTAGAGATGAGGAACTGAGTTGTAAAAAGGATTAATTATCCATGGTCAGATAGCTAGTTTGTAGCAGATCTGAATTTTGAACCCAGGCATTCTGACTTTAGAATCTGTGCTAATAAACTTTTAGATTTGTATGGTGCTTTATAATATTTAAATTGCTTTCGTACATGTTCTCCAGCTCCTTAGAAAACTCTTGTGATGTGTGTAGGGCAAGTATTATCTTAATTTTTACAAAATCTAACAATTCCATATATATATATATATTGCATATTCCATATATGTATATATATATATATATATATTTGCATTTCCACAGTACATCTCATACATTGTTTTATGTAATTTTCAAAGAAGGAATGACAATAAGTAAATAAAATATTATTATCTTCATTTAATGGTTTTTATTTTTAAAAAGTCCCTGGAGCACAGATAGCCTAAATGACTCTACATTGGATATACAGTTACTTAGTGGCCAAACTTCAGCTGATGTCAGTAATATAACCAATGATTTGGGGGCACTTACCATAAGCCAGAGAATTAAATTAGGCACTTTACTTTAATAATATTTAATCCTCACAAGAATCCTATGAAGTACATAGGTGTTACCTCTATTTTGAGGATGTGAAAACTGAGACTTAGAGATTGATGACTTTGCCTAAAGCCTCAAGTCACAAGGTTGGTACAAGTCAACAGGTCTATCTAACTCAGAGTTTTGTTATTTTCTCTATTGCATACTGAATTCATATAGAAGACAGTTAATATATTGGAATTAACTTAAACAAAGTAGCAAGAGGACATTAGTATGTATTTGTACAAACTTCATTCTTACACTTCAGTGGTCCTTCTAGTACAGTCATATGTTGCTTAACAATGGGGATAAATTCTGAGAAAAGTGTCATTAAGCCATTTTGTTGTTGTGTGAACATCATAGAGTATACTTGAACAAGTCTAGATGGTATAGCCTACTATACACTTAAGCTATATGGTACTAATTTTATGGAACCCCTGTTGGCCCATCATTGACCAAAGTGTCGGTATGCGGCACATGCTTGTATATTAGTTTGATGATTTAATTTATATCTCCTTTGTGAAAATGGGTAGCTCTTGTCTTAAACCCTCACTTTCAGGACAGTCTGTGCACACAAACGACTTCAGAAGTGGAGAGAGGAAAGAGGCATACAAAATGACAATCGCTACGAATGTAGGAACCTAGGGAAAACTCAGAGTCAAGGTTTGCTCACCTATCTGGTTTCATCATTTTGCAAAAAGGCAAAAACATTTAGAAGGAGCATGGATTTATCAGTTTAAAGAAATTGAATTATTTTTCTCATATTGCTTCCTCTTGATTCCTTGCTAAAAGCAATTTCATTAAGCTATGGAAGTTTGATTGGGGAAGGGGGTACCATTTTGGAGTATGAATCCATTGAGGGGAACATGGGCTTTGGAATATTTCACTTGTTTGCTAATTTTTCTAACCCTTAGTTTTCTCCTCTGAAAAATGTGGATGATGAGAGCTACTTTGATACAGTTGTTGTTAGGATTCAAGTAATTAAGATGTATGTAAATTATTTATCATTGTGCTGGTGTGTCTTATTATTTGAGGAGTAGGGAAGACTCAGAAGGGTGTTAAAATAGTGGGGTAGGGATAGACAAGAGCAGTGAGAACATGTAATTTAGGGGGAAAAAAAGTAGAAGAGATAAAGACCTTGAAAAGAAAATGAGATAATATAAAATTTAAACTTTTCTTTTTTCAAAACGCTGTCAAGTGCTAACCTCAACTTTAGCAAACTACTTTCTTTTCCATCATTTCCTTCCATAAATTAATTTCTCTGTTCTTTAAACTCAGAACTTAGGTTAGTTATATTATAGTTTCAATAAGCTTTTATAAAATAATTTGGGAACAAAGCTAACATAGCATTAGAATTCAGAGTGCAATATCTCAACCAAATAATGAAAAAAAATTCCAGATAATTGATTACAAATAAACTTTGGGAATACATGTTCTTAAGAACCGCCATTATGGGGCAGCAAAAAGGTGACTGGGTAGGAATTATATATAATTGACTATAAATAGTTCCAAGAGCCAAAATATTATACAATTTTTTAGTTAAATTTTTCTTCACCTTTCAGTTTTGGTGGTAAGATCACAAAATTTCTGGTAAGTAGTAAAATATTACTATTTTATTGAATTATGTAATGTTCAAAGATGAATTTTTGAGTAAAAGTAACTGAATTTGAAGTCTTAAACAATTGTATATGAATACTAATCATGCTAGTTTATGAACTGTCTGATTTTGGTGAGATTTTTAGCTTCTCCAAACTTGAGCTCAATTAGTATAAAATGTTGATGACAATACCAACCTCCCTGGTTTGTGGTGAGGATTAAATAATCCAGTATACAAAATGTCTGGCTAATAATAAGTGCTCAATAAATGTCATTTTCCTCCTTGCTTTACAGATTCTTACTACATATTGAGAATGATTCAGCCTACACATATATTCCTTGAAGTTATCTTCATTAGTGGGAATATGGACATAATTATCTAAAATTTTGATTAGTACACAATTTCTCTGAGATCTTTAAGAAATTTCAGGACTAAGCACAGTATAGTCTGTTTAATAAAAGTTTGTTGTTATTAAAGTTTGTTGTAGGAAGAATCGATAGACAGTTGATTCTACTTTTGCTAAGAATTGTGCTGGTAAAAAGTGATACCAACAATAAAGATGACAAAGTTCCCACCTCAAGCAACTTGCAATTTAATTCATTATCTGTCGCATTATAAATGTGCTACAAACCTGTGAATAAACATTGAAAAAATATTGAAATAGAAGAGATTGAAACTTTCAAAGAGCTTGATTCTTAATTTTATAATGGTCAGGGGAGAGACAGAGGAAGAAGAAGAGAAGTTTGAAGAGTTCTTGATATACATCTGGGAATTTATATAAATGGATACAGGGTTTTCTCCATGCCATCATTTCAGTTTTATTTAACTTAGGCAGAGGTGTCATACATATATTAACCATTTTTTCCTCCATATACAAGAATTTTCATAAGTCACACCCAAAAGCTCAAAAATTTCTCTTAACTGGATTTAATTTGTAATGCGTACAAAAATAAAATTAATCTATTCTTGATTTTTTTTTATTGTGGTAGGAATACTTAACAGGAATCCCCTTAAATTTTAAAATACACAATATAGTATTGTTAACTATAGACACTATGTTGTACAGCAGATATCTAGAATTTATTCATCTTGCATAAGTGAATACTTATACCCATTGAATGCCATTTAGACCCCATTTCCCCCTCCTTCTAGCCCCTAACAACTACTATTCTACTGTCTGCATGTATGAGTTTGACCATTTTAGATATCTCATGTAAGTGAGCTCATGCAGTATTTATCCTTCTGTGACTGGCTTATTTCACTTAGCATAATGTCCTTAAAGTTCATGGATGTCATTGCATATGGCAGGATTTCCTTCCTTTTTTAAGGTTGAATAATATTCCATTGCATCTAGGTATCCCATTTTCTTTATCCATTCATCTGTCAATGGGCATTTAGGTTGCTTCCATACCTTTGCTATTGTGAATAATGCTGCTGTGAACATAGGAGTGCAGGTATCTCTTCAAGATCCTGATTTCAATTATTTTTGACATATACCCAGAAGTGGGTTTGCTGGATCATATGGTAGTTCTATTTTTAATTTTTTGAAGAACCTCCCTACAGTTTTTCACAGTGGCTATACCCACTGTGAATATACATTCCCACTAACAGTGTACCAGGATTCCAATTTCTCCACATCCTCTCCAACACTTGCTATCTTTCTTTGTAATAGCATCTTAACAGGTGTGAGGTGATATCTTATTATGGTTTTGCTTTGTAATTCCCTGATGGTTAGTGATATTGAGCACCTTTTCATATACCTGTTGGCCATTTGAATGTCTTCTTTGGAGAAGTGTCTATTCAAGTCCTTCACCCATTTTCAAATTCGGTTGTTCTTTGCTATTGGGTTGTATATAGTTTTGTTTTAATAAGGACATGTATTCCAGTGAATGAAATTACATAACCTCCTCAAGAATGATTTTGGCCTCTAAATACTTGTTATGAACATTTATCATTACCTATTAAATTTAGCGTTTTGAAATTAATTTATGTAATACAGAATTGTGTTTTCAGCAGTATACTGACAATGACGTTATATGTATTCATCTTTAGTCAATACAGTGGTGTGAAGACTTTTAGCAGTTGCAGTTTGAGTGACTTTGAAAATTTCGTTTCAAAAATGGGTGCTAGATGTCTTCAGAATAAGCCACAAATGCAAGCATCTGCACAATCCACGTGTGGCAACCGCAGAGTGGAGGGCAGTGAAGTCTGTGACTGTGGCACTGTGGAAGTAGGTCTGATAACTAGGAAACTGATTAATATATTTATTGTTTTAGTTCATCCTTTTATCATAAATGTTATATATCTCAACTATGACTGAATACCATGCAGAATATTGGCAGTATGTGAAATCAAGTTTGAAATACAACAATATACTTTCTAGGTTTTATAGATTGAAGAGTTTTGAACAAACATAAAATGTACTCCAAAAATATTATTGCTGATGGGGAAAAGGTGAATCTAGAATGAGCTTTTGGGTTCCAGACTAAATATATAAGATTTTTCCAAACCTGTGCTTAACCCTTTGGGCATTTTATAAATGTCTAACTGAAAATTAAAATGTCAGCAAACCATCAAGTATGCTGCAGGGTATTACTTCACAGTGGAATCAATAGTATAGTGAGAGAAGACTGTGTTAATGTTATAGTCTGAACATTGGGTGATTTGGATTATTCACTTGATAGGGAAGCCCTGAAAATATAACGAATGCAAAAGGTCCAGGAAATAATGCTGCTAGACAATTCAATATTCGCAGCAACACTGCAGATAAACAAATGTTTTACCATTTGGTAGAACAAGTCCTCCCTCTTTGCTCCTCTTCATTTATCTTTAAATTAGCTTTATTGGGGGATGATCTACATACAATAAAATGCACCCACTTTAAGTATACTGGTTGGTGTGTTCTGACAAATGTATATAAGCATTGGTGCAATTAAGATATAGATTCTTTTCTTTGCAAAAATTTATTCATGTCTCCCTACAGTCATGCCCACCTCTACTCATCTCCAGGCAACTTCTGATTATGTCAGTTTTGCCTGATGTAGAAAGTCCTATGAATGGAATGATTCAGCACATATTCTTTGTGTTTGCTTCTTTTGTTCAATACAGTGTTTGCGAGATTCACCCACATTGTTTTATGTCACAAGATTTTCTTTGTTTTTATTTTACGTAATATTTCATTGCTTAGATATACCAAAATCTGTTTTTCCATTTACCTGTTAAATGGACATTTAAGTTGCTAGTAGTATTGGGCCATTGTTCTGAACTCCTAAAAGTTGAATTGCTGGGTCATATGATAAGTTTATGTTTATAAGAAACTGCCAAACTATTTTCCAAAGTAGTTGTATCGTTTTGCACTTCTCTCAGCAACATAGGAAACTTTTATTTCCTCCACATGTTCACCAAAATTTGATATTGCAGCCTTTAAAATTTTAGCCATTCGTTTTGATTTTACTTCTCTGATGACTCTAATGATATTGAGCATGTTCTCATGTCCCTTTGGCCATTTGTTGTTCGAATAATCTATTCAAATCTTTTGCCAGTTTTAAAAATTAGAGGCTGGCCCCGTGGCACAGCAGTTAAGTGCACATGTTTCAGCTTGGCAGGCCCACGGTTCTCTGGTTCAAATCCCAGGTGCGGACATGGCACCACTTGGCACACCATGCTGTGATAGGCATCCCACATATAGGGCAGAGGAAGATGGGCATGGATGTTAGCTCAGGGGTGGTCTTCCTCAGCAAAAAGAGGAGGATTGGCAGATGTTAGCTCAGGGCTAGTCTTCCTCAAATAAATAAATAAATAAATAAATAAATAAATAAATAGATAGATAAATAAATACATAAATACATAAATAAATAAATAAAATAAAAATTAGGTCATTTAGTTTTTATTATTCATTTGTAAGAGTTCCTTATACAGACTGGATACCAGAACTTTGTCAGACACTTATATTACAAACATGTTTCTAGTCTATGTATTTCCTTTTCAGTTTCTTAACATCTTTGTATAGCAGGCATTTTTTAATTTTTTTGAAGTCCAAGGTATTGTTTTTTTCTTCTGTGGTCATGCTTTTTCTGTCCTAAAAAATCTTTGCTTACCCAAAGTCGTGAATATTTTCTCCTATGTTTTCTACTAAAATACTATTATAACTTTTACATTTAGTCTGCGATCCATTTTGAGTTTGTTTTTGTGTTTGGTGAGAGAATTGGGTTGAGGTTCATTATCCTCCATACGAAAATCAAATTTTTGTAGCAGTATTTGTTAAAATGACTATCTTTTCATATTGTATTACCTTAGTGCCCTTATGAAAATAAATTACCATCCATGTGTATCTGTTCCTGGATTCTTTTCTGTTTATTCATGTCTGTCCTTATGCCAGTTCCACAGTGTCTTGATTAATGTACTTTATAATGTCTTGAAAACAGCATAAATCATCCCACTTTGCATCTCTTTCCAACATAGTTTTCCCATTCTGGGACCTTTGTATTTCCATATAAATTGGATAATCAGCATGTGAATGTAGGGACTTTGATTGGAGTTTTGTTGCATCCATACAATCTTCCATCAATTTTGGGGGAATTATTTTCTTACCAAAACTGAGTCTGCCAATCTGTGCACATGGTGTATCACTCCACTTATTTCAGTCTTCTTTAATTTATTCAGGTCTTCTCTAGTTTACTTGTCTTGATGTTATTGCTTTAAAATGTTACTTAACAATTATCCATTGCTAGTATAAAAAAATGCAGTTGCCTTCTGTGAGTTCACCTTGGGTTTAGTGTTGATTAGAAGTGCTGAGAGTGTTCCTCTTTGGTTTTTATTTTTAGGGGCAAAGCTTTCTCACTTTCACCATTAAATATGTTAGATATATATTTATATATATTTAGCAGATGCCCTTTATCTTAAGTTTCCTTCTATTTCTAGTTAGCTGGGAGGTTTTTTAATTGTTGAATGAATTTGATGTATAATGTTGTGTAAGTTTAAGTTGTACAATGTGTTAATTTGACACATTTATATATTGTAATATTGATGCGGGGATGGCGAGCTAAAGAGTTGAAAGAAAGATTTCTTGGACTCTCCAGGTCTGGCAGTAGTGCTCTTTTATTTAGAGAATAGTACGGAATAGCATGGGGACAGGACCCATGGCCAGTTAAGAGCTGCTGCCTGGGTACAGGACCCATGAGCAGTGAAAAGCTGCAGGCATGGGGACAGGACCCATGGGCAGTGAAGAGCTGCTGCCCTGAGTTGAAGGTTAGGGCTAAATTTATAAGGCATGGGTATGTGACTTATTTTTGCTGGGAAAAGAAAAGAAGATGTAAAAACTCATTAAATGATTTCAGTGCAGATGGGGTCTGGTTATTGTGCGGTCGTATAACTTTAGATACGAATCTGGTCATATAGATCGGCATGTAGGTGAGGATGCCCTGGGCTTCTCTCCCTGGGGCAGCCCTAATTCACCCCATAAAGATCCACCAGGTCATATAGATCGGCATGTAGGCCAGGTCACCTTGGGCTTCTCTACCTGGGGCAGCCTTAATCCACATCAATACGATTGCCAATGTAGCAATATTTATCACATTACATAATTATAATATAATATTATTGTCTATATTCATTATATTGTGCATTAGATTTCTCTGGCTTATTTACTACTCATTATAAGTTTGTACTCTTAAACACCATCACTTTTATCCTCCCACCCTCACCTCCTGGTAACCACCATTTTATTCTCCGTTTTTTACAGGTTTAACTTTTTTAGATTCCACATGTAAGTGATACCTTACAGTATGTGTCTTTCTCTGTCTTACTTATGTCACTTAGCATATGTGCTCAAGGTCCATCCATGTTGTCATAATGAAAGGATATATTCCTTTCTTGTGGCTGCATAATATTCCATTGTGCATGTCTTGTTTATCCATTAATCAGTTGATGGGCATTTGCATTGTTTCAATATCTTGGCTATTGTGAATAATGCTGCAATAAAATGGGAGTGCATATATCTTGTCAAAAGCCTGTTTTTGTTCCCTTTGGTATATATCCAGATGTGGAATTGCTGAGTCATATTGTTGATCTATTTTGAATTTTTTTGTGGAATCTCCATATTGTTTTCCATAGTGGTTGGGCCATTTACTTTCCCGCCAACAATGTATAAGGGTTTCCTTTCCACCATATCCTTGCCAGTGCCTGTTCTCTCATATCTTCTTGATAACCATTCTAACAGAAGTGAAGTGATATCTCATTGTGCTTTGATTTGCATTTCCCTGATGATTATGATGTTGAGCATTTTTTCATGTGCCTATTGTCCATTTGATGTCCTCTTTGAAGAAATGTCTATTTTGTTCCTCTGCCCATTTTTTAATTGGATTGTTTGTTTGTTTTTATTGAGTTGACTGAGTTCTTTATATATTTTGGATATTAGCTCCTTATCCAATATATGGTTTGCAGAAATTTTCTCCCACTCTGTAGATTGTCTTTTCATTTTGTTAATTGTTTCTTTTGCTGTGCAGAAGCTTTTGATTTTGATGTAGTCTCATTTGGTGATTTTTTCTTTTGTTGTTTGTGCTTTTGACATCATGCCCTCCAAGTTACTACCAAGACCAATACGGATAAGCTCTTCCCCTATGTTTTCTTCTAGGAGTTTCATGGTATCTGGTCTTACATTTCGGTCTTTGATCCATTTCAAATTAAGTTTTCTGAGTGGTGTGAGATGGAGATTCAATTTCATTGTTCTGCCTGGGTTTCTTCAGTTTTCTAGCACCATTTGTTGAAGAAACTACCCTTTCCCCATTGGGTATTTTGGCTTTCTTGTGAAATACTGTATATGCTGACCATATATGCCAGGGATAATTCTGGGCTCTCTATTCTGTTCTATTTGTCAACGTGTCTATTTTTGTGCCAGTACCATCCTGTTTTTGTTGCTAGGACTTTGTAGTATAGTTTGAAATCTGGATGTCTGATACTTTCAACTTTGTTCTTTTTTCTTAGGATTGCTTTGGCTATTCAGGGTCTGTTGTTCCAGACAAATTTTAGGATTGTTTCTTCTATTTCTGTGAAGAATGCCTTTGCTATTTTGATGGAGATTGCATTGAATCTGTGGATGGCTTTGGGTAGTATGGTCATTTTAACAATATTAATTCTTTTGATCCATAAACATGGGATATCTTTCCATTTGTGTCCTTTTTGATTTCTTTCAGCAGTTTTGTATTCATTGTACAAATCTTTCATTTCCTTGGTTACATTTATTCCTAAGTGTTTTGTTGTTTTTGATGTTATTGTGAATCTGATGGTTTTCTTTATTTCTTTTTCAGATGCTTCATCATTAGTGTAAAGGAATGCAATTGGTTTCTGTATGTTAATTTTGTATCCTGGCACTTTACTGAAATTGTTGATTATCCCACAGTTTTTTTTTTTTTTTTTACCAATTCTTTGGGATTTTTTATATATAGGATCATATCGTTAGCAAATAATGGCAGTTTTACTTCTTCCTTTCCAATTTGGATGCCTTTTATTTCATCTTGCCTAATTGCTCTAGCTAGGACTTCCTGTACTGTGTTGAATAGGGATAATGAGAATGGGCATACTTGCCTTGCTCCTGATCTTAGAGGAAACACTTTCAATTTCTCTCCATTGAGCATAATGTTAGTTAGTTGAGAGTTTTCAATCAAGAATTAGTGTTGAGTTTTGTGAGATGTCTTATTTCTGTGTCTATGGAGCTGATCATATGAGTTTTCTTTTTTTACCTATTAATATGGTGCATTTCATTGATTGGTTTTTGAATGCTAACCCAACTATGTATTTCTGAGATTAGCCCCACTTGGATTATTCTATGTATATACATGTTCCTAGATTTAATTTGCCCATATTTTCTTCAGGATTCTGGGACTTATTTTCACAAGGGGATTGTGGTCTGTAGCTTTTTCTTTTCTTGTAATATTTTCTTCTTGTGTTGGCATCAGGGTAATTCTGGACTCATAAAATGAGTTGGAAAGTGTTCCCTTACTCCCTACTTTCTGAAAGAATTTGTTTAATATTGGTATTACTCCTATTTATTTATTATTTTTATGGTGGAAGTGCACTTAACATGAGATCCACTCTCTTAAATCTATCCTCACACAAGTTTTATAGTTTTGCATTTTATATTTAGGTATATGATCTATTTTTGAGTTAATTTTTTGAAAAGTATACGATCAGTGTCTAGAGTCATTTTCCATGTGTATGTCTAGTTGTTATTGCAAGCTTTTGTTGAAAAAGACTATCCATTCTCCAGTGAATTGCATTTGCTCGATTGTCAAAGATTTCATTATCTCTGTGTAGGTCTATTTCTGGGGTCTTTATTTTGTTCCAGTGATCTCTTCTATTCTTTTGTGAATACCACACTCTCATTATTATAGTTTATAGTAAGTTTTGAAGTTGGCTATTGTCAGTCCTTCAATTTTTCTCCTCCTTCTCCTCCTCCTCCTCCTCCTTCTCCATCTTTTTCATCTCCATATAAACTTTAGAATCTGTAAATATCCACAAAATAACTTGCTGAAATTTTATTTGCAATTGCATTGGATCTCTGGATCAATTTGGAAGATGACATCTTAACAATATTGAGTCTTCCTATCCATGAATGTGGAATATCTCTACATTTATTTACATCTTCTTCGATTTCTTTCATTGAGTTTTGTAGTTTCTCTGATACAGATCCTATAAAATTTTGTTAGAACTTTTCCCAAGTACATCATTGTTTTCATGTTAATTTAAATAGTATTGTGCTTTTTTAATTTCAAATTGCCATTTTTCATTGTTGGTATATAGGAAAACAATTGACTTTTGTACGTTAACTTTGTATCCAGTAGCCTTGCTATAATCAGTTATTTGGTCAATTATTTCCTTTACATAGATAATTTTGTAATCTATGTGCTTTGTTTCTTCCTTCTCAACTTGTATATTTTTAATTTTATTTTCTTGTCTTATTACATTAGCTAGGACTTCCAGTAAGATGTTGAAAGCATTGGTGAGAGGGGGCATCCTTGCCTTGTTCCTGATCTTAGGGGGAAAGCTTATGGTTTCTCACCATGAGTATGATGTTAGCTGTAGGTTTTTTCTAGATGTTCATTACCAAATTGTGGAAGTTTTTTTTTTCTATTCCTAGTTGCTAACATTTTGTATAAGTGAGTGTTTGATTTTGTCAAATGCTTGTTCTACATAAATTGTTCTGATAATATGGTTTTTCTTCTTCAGCCATTGATATGATGGATTACATCAATTGATGTTTGAATGATGAACCAGCCTTGTAAACTTGTTATAAATCCCACTTGGTTGTGGTGCATAGTTCTTTTTATACACTGTTGGGTTCAATTTCCTAATCTTCTTTGAGGATTTTTGCATCTTTGTTTATGAGAAATACAGGTCTGTAATTTTCCTTTCTTGTAACATCTTTGTCTGGGCTTGGTATTAGGGTAATACTGGCCTCATAGAATGAGTTAGAAAGTGTCACACATCAAGGGAGGAAGAGTAGTGTGTCTATGATTCCATGGGGTAAAGACAATAGGAGCTCCATGTTTAGTGCTTCTCTTGAATTCTGTCCTGGGTATTTCTTCTCTTGGTTGATTTTAATTTGTATCCTTTCCATGTAATAAACCATAACTGTGAGTATAACAGCTTTCAGTGAATTCTATGAATCCTTTCAGCCAAGTATTAAACCTGAGGGGATTTGGGGAGTGCACTGAACTTGTGATTGGTGTAAGAAGTGAGGGAAGTCGTGGGGACATCTTCGCTAACTTTGCAGTGGCCCTAAATTCTACACACTCTTCTCCCCCCAGCTTTATTGAAGCATTATTGATAAATAAAAATTATATATATTTAAGGTGTACAATATGATGTTTTGATAGATGTATATGTTGTGAAATGATTACCACAATCAAATTAATTAACATATCCATCACCTCACACTATCTTTTTCTTGTATTGAGAATACATCACCTATCATCTTAGCAAATTTCAAGTATATAATACAGTATTGTTGATTTTAGTCACCATGTTGTGCATTAGATTCTGAGAACTAATTCATCTTATAAATGGAAGTTTGTAGCCTTTGATCAATATCTCTCCTTTCCTCCCACCCTCCAGGCACTAGTAGACACCATTCTACTCTCTTTTATTGTTATCCAATTTCTGAAAGAATTGTGTCATATATTTTGCCCAGTGTTCTAGTTGGATAAGAATTAGTGAGACACTAGTTACTCTGTTTCAACCCAAAGTAAAAGTCTTACTTTAGTATTTTAATTGTTTAGGGATGCAAAAATCTATAAACGTTGATAGTATTCATATTCTTCCCCAAAACTCAAAAAATACACACAGTAAATAAAGCTTCTCCCAAAGTTTATATTATTGTCATGATGTATTTTTGCTTGTGCTTGCCACTCATTCATAGCAATGTGGACTTCTTACCTGTTGTGATCCTCAAACTTGTACACTGAAAGAAGGAGCACAATGTCATGAAGGATTGTGCTGCAAGAGCTGTAACGTAAGATTCAAGTTTATTAATATCTCCCCAATATGTAATGAATCATGTCTAACATACTTTAAAACACTTGGATATAAAGGCATAAGTCAAAATAAATGACCTTTCAAATAAACAAAAAGATACTAAATTCAGAATCAGGTTTCTTATTTTGAGAACTTAGTGGATGTTGAGGCCTCTTTCTAATGCTCTTATTCTCCCTAACTTGGTGCTATTGTTTTTAAGCCTTGATTGAGAGTTGCTATAGAATTCTTCAATATAGAAGGTCTCCATTAAGAGGGACTATTTTCATTCACTCTATCCAATATTTATGTTTTTATGAATAAAAATTGTCATTACTGGTTGTGATAGGTATATATAGGTATGTAGTGGAAGATACTGCAGTTTCCTATAAATGAGTAAATAATGAAACTCGCCAGAAGTAACACTTTCCAAATGCTACATGTTAGCACAAAATTTAAATTCTGAACGTATTATTCAAAGATCATTTGACTTAAAGATCACATTTTAGCTTATATGTTGAAGATGTTGACTCCTGTCCCTTGTTTTCCTTTTCAACTCTTCCAATCTATTTGTAACAAATTCATCATATGAAAATCTCTCTATTGAACTACCTGCCCTGGGTTCTGTGTTCTTGACTGTCCTTGGCTGACACAGTTTTGCATTATTTTTTTCTAGAATCTTATAATGTGGTTACATTCTTACCTCTGTGCCCTTTTTAGTGTCAACTGGAAGTCATCAATTAAGAAGTATGAGATAGATGCCCACTTGAGATTCTTTCATATAGATTTTCAGAATTCTATATGTGGAAGTGTTAATTAACTATAGGATAATTCAAGATAGCAATTGAATTCCTTCCTCTGCAGACTTCTGTAGTTGAACTGCCTCTTTAATCACCTTTCAGTTTCCCTCTGTTTGTTCTGTTGTTTGTGTTTCACATTTGTCATAGAATTACAAATATTCCATACTTACAAGCTATGGTTTGAATAAGCATATTTTATTTCAAAATTGTCTAAATTACACTATCTTCATCCCCAAAAAATAATTATCCCAAGCTAAAAGTGAATTTTCCTCCCTCACACGAAAACACAAACAAAACTTTGGCTCTCATCACATCATATTTGTGTTATACTTTTTCTTGTACGTATGTCTTATCTCCTGTTTTAGTTGATAACATTCAATATTTTAAAAATATGATTAGTATAATATTTCATGCAAAGAAGTTACTAATAGACATTAATGAATAAATAGATCAGTAAACTATAAATGGAATTAACCAAATTTTGAAATAAATATTGATAATCACAACAATCTTATATATAATGCTTAATTTTTAATATTTTAACTTCTATTCGATTGCAGGAAAAAATGTTCTATGTAGGTCCCTAAGGCATTATGAATGTGATTTACCTGAGAATTGTGATGGAATCTCACCACAGTGTCCACCTGATATAACTTTTCACGATGGAAAGTTCTGTAGAGGAAAACATTTTTGTTATAGTGGAGAATGCCAATATCTCGATGCATGTTGTCGGGGCCTATTTGAAGCAGGTAAGATTGTTTTGTAACATCTAAATAGTTGGTATTCAGTATTTTTATTAATATTACTAAGACAATGGGCAGTTATATACATAAAATTTTGATTCTATATTTATAAATATATAGAGAATGTAAATTAAATATATTTAAATTATTTATTCTATTTAACATCTACATTTTATTTTATCAAACTTTATTAAGGTATATTTACAAATAAAAATGTATATATTTAAGATATATGACTTGATATTTCCGTATACATATACATTGTGAAATAGTTGCCACAATGAAGCTACTTAACATATCCATTACATGCATAAACCCAGAAATGGAATTGCTGGACCATACGGTAGTTCATTTTTAATTTTTGAGGGACTTTATACTATTTTCTATAATGGCTGTACCAATTTTCTCCACATCCTTGCTAATACTTATCTTTTGTCTCTTTGATAATAGCTACCCTAAAGATGTGAGCTGTGGTTTTGATTTTCATTTCCCTGATGATTAGTGATTTTGACCACCTTTTCCTATATGAGACAGCCATTTGTATGTCTTCTTTTGAGAGATGGCTATTCAGGTCCTTTGCTATTTTTAAATTTCATTATTTGATTTTGCTATTGAGTTGTATGAGTTACTTATATATTTTGAAGATTAACGTCTTATGAGATATATTGTTTGCAAATATTTTCTTGCATTCTATAGGTTTCCTTTTCACTGTTGATTTTTTTGGGTGTGTTCTGAGAAGTTTTTAAATTTGATTCGGTCCCACTTGTGTATTTTTGCTTTTGTTGCCTGTGCTTTTGTGTCACATCCAAAATATTATTTCCCAGAGCAATGTCAAGAGCTTTCCCCCTATGTTTTCCTCTAGTAGTGTTACAGTTTCAGGTCTTACGTATAAGTGTCCCTCCCTGGTCCCCACCAGCTTTATTGAGATACAATTGACATTGTGTAAGTTTAAGGTGTACAATGTGTTGATTTGATTCTCTTATATATTACAAAATGATTACCATCACAGTGTTAACAAACACCTCCATTTTGTCACATAATTACCATTTCTTTTCTGTAGTGAGAACATTTAAGATCTACTTTCTAAGCAACTTTTAAGTATATAATATGGTGTTATTAAGTATAAACATCATGCTGTACATTAGATCCCCAGAACTTCATTTTATAACAGGAAACTTGTATCCATTGACAAACACCTCACCTTTTCCATCACTTTCCAGCCCATGGTAACCACCACTTGCCCTCTATTTCTATGAGTTTGGCCTTTTTGGATTCCACATATAAGTAATAACATAGAGTATTTGTCTTTCACTATCTGACTTACTTCACTTACTATAATGTCCACAAGTTTTATCCATATTATTGCAAATCGCAAGATTTCTTTCTTTCTCATGATTGAATAATATTCCATTGTATGTTTTTACAATATTTTTTTACCCCTTCATCCACTGATGGACACAAGTTGTTTCCATAGCTTGGCTATTTTGAATAATGCTGCAATGAACATGGGTGTGCAGATATGTCCTTTGAGATCTTGTTTTCATTTCCTTTGGATATGAAGTGGATTGGCAGTGGGATTGCTGGATCATATAGTAGCTCTATTTTTAACTTTTTGAGGAAGCTTCATTCTGTTATTCATAGTGGCTGCACCAATTTACATTTCCACTAATGGTACACAAGTGTTCCCCTTTCCCCACATCCTCCCCAACATTTGTTATCTCTTGGCTTTTTGATGAGAGCCATTCTAACAGGTGTGAAATGATATCTCATTGCAGTTTTGGTTTGCATTTCCTGGGTGATTAGTGATGTTGAGCTACTTTTCATGTGTCTGTTGGCCATCTATGTGTCTTCTCTGGAAAAATATCTATTCAAGTTCTCTACCCATTTTTTAAATCAGGTTGTTTATCTTTTTGCTATTGAGTTTTATGAGCTCGTTATATATTTTGGATATTAACCCCTTATTGGATATATGACTTGCAAATATCTTCTCCCATTCAGTAGGTTGCCATATCATTTTGTTGGTGCTTTTCTTCACTATGCAAAAGATTTTGTTTGATGTAGTCCTATTTGTTTATTTTAACTTTTGTTGCCTTTGCCTGAGGAGATAGATCCATAAAAGTATTACTAAGACTAATGTCAAAGAGCTGACTGCGCATATTTTCTTCCAGGAGTTTTATGGTTTCAGGTCTTACATTTAAGTCTTTAATCCCTTTGAGTTTATTTTTGTATATGGTGTAAGCATGTAGTCTAGTTTCATTCTTTCACAATGTAGCTGTCCAGTTTTCCTTACACCATTTATTGAAGAAATTCTCTTTTCCTCATTGCATATTCTTGCCTCCTTTGTCATAGATTAATTGATAATATAAGCATGGGTTTATTTCTGTGCTTTCTGTTCCATTGATCTATATGTTTTTATGCCAGTACCATCAAGTTCTGATTACTATGGCTTTGTAGTACAGTTTGAAGTCAGGGAGCATGATGCCTCCAGCTTTGTTCGTCTTTCTCAAAACTGCTTTGGATACTCTGGGTATTTGGTGCTTACATACAAATTTTAGGATTTTTGTTCTAGTTCTGTGAAATATGCCATTGGACTTTTGATGGGGATTGCATTGAATCCATAGTTTGCTTTAGGTAGTATGGACATATTAACAATATTAGTTCTTCCAATCCATGGGCACAGTACATCTTTCCACTTATTTGTGTCATCTTCAACTTTTTTCATCAATGTCTTATAGTTTTCGGAATACAGGTATTTTACCTTCTTGGTGAAATTTTTTCCTAGGTATTTTATTCTTTTTGATACAATTATACATGGGATTATTTTCTTAATTTCTCTTTCTGATCGCTCATTATTAATGTTTAGAAATGCAACAGATTCCTGTATATTGATTTCATATCTTGCAAATTTACTGAATTCATTCATTACTTCTAATACTTTTTTGGTGAAGTCTTTAGGGTTTTCTATATATAGTTTCATATCATCTGCAGATAGTGACGGTTTTACTTCTTCCTTTCCAATTTGGATGCCTTTTATTTATTTATTTATTTATTTGGTCTTATTGCTGTGACTAGGACTTCAAATACTATGTTGGATAAACAGTGGCAAGAGTGTGCATCCTGTCTTATTCTTGATCTTAGAAGAAATACTTTCAGTTTTCCATTGTTGAGTATGATATTAGCTGTGATTTTGTCTTATATGGCTTTTATTATGTTGAGCTATGTTCCCTCTATACCCACTTTCTTGAGAATTTTTATCATAAATGGATGTGGAATTTTATCGAATGATTTTTCTGCATCTATTGAGATGATCATATGATTTTTATCCTTCATTTTGTTAATGTGATTTATCACATTAGACTGATTTGCAGATTTTGAACCATCCTTGCATCCCTGGGATAAATACCACTTAATTATGGTGTATGATCCTTCTAATGTATTATTAAATTCATTTTGCTAATATTTTGTTGAGTTTGCATCTCTCTTCATCAGTGATATTGGCCCGTAATTGCCTCTTTTTGCAGCATGCTATCTGGTTTTGGTATCAGGGTAATGCTGGCCTCTTAGCTTGAGTTTGGAAGCATTCCTTCCTCTTCACTTTTTTGGAATAGCTTGAGAAGGATAGGTATTAACTCTTCTTTAAATATTTGGTAGAATTCACCAGTGAAGCCATCCAGTTCTGGACCTTGTTTGTTGATTACTGATTCATTTTCATTACTAGTAAATGGTTGGTTCAGATTTTCGACTTCTTCTTGATTCAGTTTTGGAAGATTGTATATTTCTAGGAATTTATCCATTTCTTCTGGTTTATCCAATTTGTTGACATTTAATTATTCATAGTAATCTCTTATGATTCTTTGTATTTCTGTGGTGTCATTTGTAACTCTCCTCTTTCATTTCTGATTTTGTTTATTTGAACCCTCTCACTTTTTTTCGTCTTCAATCTGGCTAAAGAATTATCAGTTCTGTTTATCTTTTCAAAGAACCACCTCTTAGTTTCATTAACCTTGTCTATTGTTTTTTCTCTCTATTTCATTTATTTCCACTCCAATCTTTATTATTTCCTTCCTTCTACTAACTTTTAGCTTTGTTCTTCTTTTTTTAGTTCCCTTAGGTGTAACGGTAGATTGTTTGAGATTTTTCTTGTTTGCTAAGGCAGGCCTATATTGCTATAAGCATCTCTCTTAGAACTGCTTTTTCTGTTTCGTATAGATTTTGGAGCATTCTGTTTCCGTTTTCATTTCTCTAAACTTATTATTGTTATTTTTGTTTGCTGAGGAAGATTTTCACTGAGCTAACATCTGTGACAATCTTTCTCTATTTTCTGTGTGGGTGTCTGCCCCTACATGGCTACTGACGTGTAGTGTAGGTCATACCTGGAACCAAACCCGGAATGCCAAGGTGGAGTGCACCAAACTTAACCACTATGCCAGTGGGGCTGGCATGCAAGTTTTTTTTTATTTCCTCTTTAATTTTTTTGTTGATCCATTGGTTGTTTACTAGCATATTGTTTAGCCTCCATATATTTGTGTTTTTTCCAGTTTTCTTCTTGTAATTGGTTTGTAGTTTCATACTGTTGTTGTCGGAAAATATGCTTGATATGATTTCAGTCTTTTTAGATTTATTGAGACTTGTTTTGTGGCCTAACATTTTATGTGTCCTGAAGAATGTTTCGTATGCACCTGAAAAGAATGTATATTCTGCTATTTTTGATTGGAATTTTCTGTATATTTCTATTAAGTACCTCTGGTCTAATGTGCTGTATAAGGCCAATGTTTCCTTGTTGATTAGCATCACATAGGTTTTGATATGTTGTGCTTCCATTTTGTTTGTTTTGAGGAAGATTACCCCTAAGCTAACTGCTGCAAATCCTCTTTCTGCTGAGGAAGACTGGCCCTGAGCCAACATTCATGCCCATCCTCTTCTACTTTATATGTGGGACGCCTACCACAGCATGGCTTGCCATGCAGTGCCATGTCTGCACCTGGGATCCAAAGTGGCAAACCCCAGGCCACTGAAGCAGAACATGCACACTTAACCACTGCACAACCAGGCCAGCCCCTGTGCTTCATTTTGATTTGTTTCATCTTTGGATTTCCTGCTTGATTTCTTCTTTGATTCATTGGTTGTTTAGGAGTGTGTTGTCTAATTTCCACATATTGATGAGTTTTCCTGCTTTCCTTCTATTGATTTCTAGTGTTATACCACTGTTGTTGGAAAAGATACTTTGTATGATTTCAATCTTCTTAAATTTTCTAAGAATTGTTTTTTGATATGTCATACGATCTACTGTGGAGAATGTTCTGTGCATACTTGAGAAGAATGTGTCTTCTGCCGCTGTTGGATGGAATATTCTGTATATGGTTGTTGGTTCCCTTTGGTCCAAAGTATGTTTCAAGTCCAATGTTCCCTTGTTGATTTTCTGTCTGGATATCTATCCGCTGTTGAAAGTGGAATACTGAGCTCCCTACTATTGTACTGTCTATGTCCTTCTTCTGTTTTGTTAGTATTTGCTTAAGATATTTAGGTGCTTTGATTTGGGGTTTACATTTTTATGATTGTTACATCTTCTTCATGAATTTTCATTGTTTAATGACCCTCTTTTTCTTTTGTTACAATTTTTGGCTTAAAATCTATTTTGTCTTATGTAAATATAGCTACCCCTGCTCTCTCCTTTTCCACCTGCATGGAATCTTTTTTCCGTTCTTTCACATTTGCCTATGTTTGTACGTATACATGAAATGATTCTCTTGTAGGCAGCATATAGTTGCGTGTTCTTTCTTTTGAATCCATCCAGCAGCTATGTGTCTTTTGATTGAAGAATTGAATTCATTTGCAATTAGAATAATTATGGATAGGTAAGGACTTACTAATTCTATCATGTTAATAGTTTTGGTGTTTTGTAGTTCCCTTCTTCCTATCTTGCTGGTTTGCTTTGTGAATTTGTGATTTTTCTTAGTGGTATGCTTTGATTCCCTTTTCTTGATCATTTGTGAATCTATTGCAGGTTTTAGTTTATGCTTACTATACAACTTACATAAAATATTGTATATTATAATAGCCTATTTTATACTGATACAATTTAACTTTGCATACAAAACCCTAAGCTTTTTCTCCCCTCCTTTTATGTTTTTGATGTCACATTTTACATCTTTTTTGTAGTGTGTATCCGTTAAGAAATCATTGTAGGTATTGCTATTTTTAACACTTTTGTCCTTAACCTTTATACTAGAATTAAGTAGTTAACACACCACCATATTTCATTTTTAGAGTATTATGATCTGACTACATCCTTGCCTTCACCACTGTGTTGTATATTTTCACTTGTTTTCATGTTACTGATTAGCTCCTTACATGTCGGCCCAGCAACTGAAGATCAGTTAAATGTACTCCATTTAACACTTTTTGTAATGCAGGTTTATTGCTAATTAAATCCCTTAGCTTTTATTTATTAGGGAAAGTTTTATCTCTGCTTAATTTCTGAAAGATAACTTTGCTGGTTAAAGTATTCTTGGTTGGCAGTTTCTTTCAGAAATTTGAATATATCATACCATTCTTTCCTGGCCTATGGGTTTTCTCCTGAGAAGTGCACTGATAGACTATTGGGGGTTCCCTTTTATGAGAGAATTTTTTTTCTCTTGATGCTGTAAAATTCTCTCTGTCTTTGACTTTATAGTTTTATTATAATGTGTCTTGGGGAAGATCATTTTGGATTGAACTTTTGGCATGATCTATTAGCTTCGTAAACTTGGATGTCCAAATTTCTGCCCCCTGCCCCAGTTTATGTTCTCAGCCTTTATTTCTTTAAATAAGCTTTCTACCTCTTTCTCCCTCTTTTCTCCTTCTGTGACTTCAATGATGTGTAAGTTATTTCTATTGATGGTATCCCATAAGTCCGATAGGCTTGTTTCATTCCTTTCCATTCTTTTTCCATTTGATTGGATAATTTCAATCCTCTGTCATGTGGCTTACTGATTGTTTCTTCTGCTTGGTGAATTCTACTATTGAAGATCTCTATTGGATTCATTGGTCCAGTCATTGTATTCTTTAGCCTCAAAATTTCTGTGTGGTTCTTTTATACATTTTCTATCTATTTGTTGAACCTCTTATTTTGTTCTTATATTGTTTTTCCCATATGACTAAATTGTCTATCTATGTTCTTGTGTTCTCTTGTAGCTCTCTGAGAGTCATTAGAATGACTATTTTGAATTATTTGTCAGACAAATGATGAATCTCCAATTCTCTGAGGCTACTTACTGGATGTTTACTGTGTTCTTTCTGGTAGTATCATGTTTCCCTGCTTCTTTGTGATCCTGTAGCCTTGTGTAGGTGTCTGTGCATTTGAAGAAGCAATCACCTCTTTCAGACTTTATGGACTGCCTTCGATAAGGGAAGACCTTCATCTGCAGGTAGGGATAGTCTGGATTGTGCAGTGACCCTGGGTCTAGTGGTGCAGGGCACCCAGTTTTGGAGTGTGTTGGTGGCACTGAGTCCAGTGGGGTGTGATGTCTCTGACTCAGGTCACTGGAGTCCACAGCATTGGCAATTTTGTGGTCCTTGGCGAGTACTATGGATGGTCCACAGTGGCCACAGGGGCTGTTGGTGTCCTCAGCAGTGCCTTCAGGCCCGGTGGTGAGGTACTAATGCAGGCAGTGGTGGCTGGAGCCTGTTGTGTGCACACCTTCTTTGTTCCTACCTATCTCACCCCATTTTTCCTTTCCTGGCCTGGAGAATTGTTTCTGCTTAGAAAGTTCCCTCTGGTGCTGAATAACATCAGCTTGGGGGATAGACTAATGCAAACAAAATAAAGCTGTCTTTCTTCTCTTCTTGAGTGGTTAGTCTCACATTTTTTTTTTTGTATCATTGTGTTACTAAAGTTTCTTAAGTGGACTTGAGAGCTCTCCCAGAGCTGTTTTTGCTAATTGTTTATCTAATTGCTGATCTTTTTAGGGAGATGAGAAGGCTGGAGTCTCCTCTGTTGCCATTTTGGTCATGTGACATTTAGGTCAAATTTAAGTCTTTAATCCATTTTGAGTTGATTTTTTGTGTATGATATGCTAAAAGTGTCCAATTTCATTCTTCTGCATGTGGACATCCAGTTTTCCCAACACCATTTATTGACGAGACTGTCCTTCCTCCATGGTGTGTTCTTGGTGCCCTTATTGAATATCAGTTGAATGTAGATGTGTGGATTTGTTTCTTGACTCTCCGTTCTGTTCAGTTGGTCTACTTATCTGTTGTTATGCCAGTACCATACTGTTTTGATTACTGTAACTTTGTAATATATTTTGAAATTAGGAAGTGTGATGCCTCCAGCATTATTCTTCTGGCTCCAGATTTCTTTGCCTATTAGCAGTCTTTTCTGGTTCCATATGAATTTTAAGATTGTTTTTGCTATTTCTGTAAAGAATCCCATTGAGATTTTGATAGGAATTGCATTGAATCTGTAGATTACTTTGGGTCGTATGATACTTTAATGGTATTGATTATTTGAATCCATAAACATAGGATATCTTTCCATCTATCTGTGTCTTAATTAGTTTCCTTCATCAGTGTTTTATAATTTTCAGTGTGCAAGTCTTTCACCTTTTTGGTTCATTCCTAAGTATTCTATTTTTTTTTTGTTGCTATTGTGAATGAGATTTTTAAAAAATTGCCTTTTGTGATAGATCATTGTTAGTGTATAGAAACACAATTAATTTTGATGTTTCTTTATTGGTTTTCTGTCTTGATGTTCTATCTACTATTGTAAATCAGGTAAAGAAGTCTCCTAGTATTATTGTATTGCTATCAATCACTCCCTCCTCATCTGTGAGTCTTATACTTTACATGATTTGGGTTCATATATATTTATAATTCTTTTATCTTTCTGTTTAATTGAGCCTTTAATCAGTATATAATGAATTTCTTTGTCTCTAGAGGTAGTTTTGACTTAAAATCTATTTGTCTGATATAAGTTTAGTCACCTCTGCTTTCCTTTGTTCACACAGAATATCTTTTCCATCCCTTGACTTTCAGCCTATGTGTGTCCTTAAATCTAAAGGGATCTCTTATAGACAGCATATAGTTGGATTTTGTTTTTGGTTTTTTATTCATTCAGCCAGTCTATGCCTTTTCATTGGGGAATTTAGTCCACTTACATTTAAATTAATTATTAATAAGTGAGGACTTATTATTGCCATTTTGTTTATTGTTTTCTGTCTATTTTGCAGTTGTATTGTCCCGATCTTCCTCTCATTGTTGTCCTTTGTTATTTGATGATTTTTTGTAATGATTTTGATTCTTTTACCTTTATCCTTTGTGTATCTATTATATGCTTTTTTCTTCATTATCAGCTCAAGGCTTGCATAAACTATCTTATAATTGTAACTTAAATTGATAAGAGCTTAACTTCAATTGAATACAAAAAATCTATACTTTTACTCCCTTTCCACACACTTTCTGTTCTTTTAGTCAGAATTTGCTTCTTTTTATATTGTGATTCAAAATATAAACAAATTTTTATATTTTATACTTTTATAGTAGTTTATAAGTACTTTATACATCATTATTACAGTTTTACATTATACTGCAGTTGTTTATATATTTAACTTTACCAATGAGATTTATGTTTTCTGTGCTCTTGCACTGCTGTTTAGCATGTTTTCATTTTAATTTGAACAGCTCCCTTAAGCATTTCTCGTAAGGCAGGTCCAGTTGTGGTGAATTTTCTCATTTTTTGTTTGTCTGAAAATGATATTCTCTCTTTATTTTTAAAGGACAGTTTTTATGGATATAGTATTCTTGGTTGGTAGATTTTTTTCCTTTAGTATTTTAAATATATCCTCCCACTCCACTCTTGCCTGCAAGTTTTCTGCTGAAAAATTCACTGATAGTTTGTAGGGGTTCCCTTGGATGTGACTAGTTGCTTTTCGCTTCCTTCTTTCAAAATTCTATATTTGTCCTTGACTTTTGACAATTTGATTGTAATGTGAATCTTTTTAGTCTTCTTTAGGTTGATCCTATTTTGGATCATTTTAAGCTTTGTGAATCTGGATATCCAGTTCCTTCCCAAGATTTGGTGATTTTTCAACCATTATTTCTTTAAATGGGCTTTCTGCACTTTTCTCTCTCTGTTTTTATTTCTTTAAAATGACTTTCATAATGCATATATTTGTTCATTTGGTGGTATTTCATAGTACTGTGGAATTGCCTCACTGTTTTTCATTTTTATTCCCTCTGCCTGGATAATTTCAAATGACTTGTCTTTGAATTTGCATATTCTTTCTTCTGCTGGATTCTATTTTTGAAATTCTCTATTGCATTTTTCATTTTAATAGTTTAAATCTTTAATAGGAGAATGTCTGTTTGGTTCTTTTTTATGATTTCTATCTCTTTGTTGAACTTCTTATTTTCTTCATATATTGTTTCCCTGATTTCATTGAGCTGTTTGTCTGTGTTCTCTTGTACTCACCAAGCTTTTTTAAAACAATTATTTTGTATTGTTTGTCAGGTAATTCATCAATCTCCACTTTTTTTGGATAGTTATTGGGAATCTATTTTGTTTCTTTGGTGGTGCTTGAGTATTTGAAGGAGCAGTCACCTCTTCTGGACTTTACAGACTGGCTTTGGTAAAGAAACACCTTCACCTTTGGGTGGGTGCAAGGGTGCAGCTGGGTTGGGTGCAGTGGCTCTCACCCTCTGGGGGCTTGGCAGTGTATCTGGCTCCAGAAGAGCACAGTGGCACGGACTCTGAGCCTTTCCATCAGCCATGCTCAGCATTGGTGAAGATTGCTGTCTTCCTTGGTGGCTAAGACTGTGGGTTTCTATGGTGGTTGTGAGGGATTCTGAGTCCTTCATGGTGAAGACTGTTGGGGTCCTCCTGCTCTCATTTTTCTCTCTGTGGCCATCAAATCCGTCATTGGTGCTGGGGTCTGAGGCATGGGTGCATCCATGGGAGCAATGCTGATGTCTGAGACATGGGCTTACGCACAACCTCAGTTTTATATATGTAGCTAGATGTCCTAAAGACACAGATCATGGTAGTTTTAAATGAAATAAAGGATGGAAATTACTTAGAATACTGCCTAATACACAGTAAGTGCTCAATTTTGATATTTATAAGCAGTTTTATTCTGAGATGACTGAATTTAGTTAATAAACTCCAAGAATTTTGTATTCATAGATAGGTAGTACAATATAATACAGATGAATAAATTATATTATCCTGAAACTACTAAAATAATTACCTATTCATTGTACACTATATCTTGACTTAGTGGCCAGCTTCACCTAAAAACAAACCAATTCAAAACTGTAACTTAAAAGGACCTTTCTCGTCCATGCCTAGGTCTAATTCCCCCTTCTACTGTTAGCACCACTATTGTTAGCCAAATTCCTCTTCTTCCATTCCAACCACAAGTTTTATTTATTTATTTATTCTTTTCTTTTCTTTCTGTTACTGATTCCTTTTTATTTTGTTTATTTTCTCTTAGTGTGGTGACATTGGATTATAACATTATATAGCTTTTAGATGTACATCATAATATAATTTGAATTCTGTGTACATTACATCATATTCACCCCGCAAAAACTAATTATAGTCCATCACCACACAGGTGAGCCTAATCACCCCTTTTGCTCTCCTTCCTGCTTGCTTCTCCCATGGTAACCACCAATCCAATCTCTGTTGCTATGTGCTTGTTTCTCATTGTTTTTATCTTCTGCTTATGAGTGAGATCATACTGTATTTGACTTTCTCCCTCTGACTTATTTCACTTTGCATAATGCCCTCAAACTACATCCATGTTCTCACAAATGGTCAGATTTCATTGTTTCTTATGGTATGGTATTGTTTTAGAAGTCCTTCCCTGCCTCAAAATATTTTATGTCATGCAAATATTATTCTACTTTTTTTCCAATCATTTTTGATTCACATTTTATATTTAGGTCTATATACAATCTGATGTTCAGCTTTGAATATGGTGTGAAGTAGAGATCCCAATTAACTTTTCTCTGTATAGTGATCTGTTTTTTCTAACACTAAACAATCTACCCATATCTCACAAACTTACATGGTTACTTTTGTCATAAATCAAATTTCTCTGTAGATACAGGCACTCTATTTTATTCCATTTTTTTCCCTGCAGACTGTTAAAGGTGAAAATCTGCAGATGTACTTTCCCTACTACCAAGTATCACTCCTCTTTGGCAACCACTGTTCACAATTTATGTATCCCTGAGAAGTTTTCTATGAGCAAATGTATACACTTAAACATAAATATATATTCATATCTCTATAAACTTATGTATACTAGTATAGAAATTTAAACAACATTGGGATTATGCTACATATATTTTCTGCCACTTTCTTATTTCACTCAATGATATATCATGGACAACTTTCCTTTTCAGTATATACATATCTAGTATCTTTTATTTATACATCTTATTATAGTTATACCATAATTTATTTAACAATGTTCTTATTGATGGATATTTAAGCTCTTTGCTATTTTTATTATTTTAAGACATCATTGAAATTAATATCCTGATACATACATCTATGTGCACTTGTAGTTGCAAGTATTTCTGCAAAATTGATACTTGGGCAAGGAATTGGTGGGTCATAGGATATGTGCATTTTAAAAGTTCGACCAGCACTGCTCTAGTTCCCTTGGATTTTCAACAATGTGTGTTTAGACTGATGGTATTCTGAGTCTGATTATACCCAGATGATTCCAGGGTAGAGAGTGGCCCCAGGTGAGTCTTCTTGGAACACATATCTACTTCACAGTGGCTTTTAAGTATCTTTTCCTGTCAATTATACACCCCCATAACTTTTAATTACCTTACTCAGCAGTAAGTGCAGATATTTAATGATTATTATCTCTCTTCTTGACTTCTGTGGGGTGTTTTAGGCCCATTCTCTGATCCCACATTACTCTATTCCAAAAAAGTCTGATTTCTTATGTATATGAGTGAAGTACAAGGGACATTTATTGGATTATGATATTTGAAATATGGTAACAATTCCTTTCAGTTCTAATTTGGAGGAGTATTTCTTCTGTTAGGACAAAATGTGCACTATTTGGAAATAATGCCAAAGGATGACTGCACATCCTTTCAGTGACATACTTGAGCATTGTCTAACAGACTTGCCCAAGTTTATCCAATTTTCTAGGAGAATATACCTTTATTTGACTTCTATTTATTATTGATTAGAACCCCTAATCAATAATTAGGGTTACAGTCTCCACAGACTGTTAAAATTCTCAGTAAAGTTAGATGACAGACATAAGAAATCTGATAAGTTGCAAAAGATTTATGTACAGCAGAGATATTCTATTCTGGAAGAGACACTTAAAAAGTGAAATTTTATTGCTTTGAAGGGCATTAACCAGTTTTATATGTAATTTATTTATTTTATAATTTATTTTCTTTTGGACTATATAAATCAAAAGCTCTTTGAACCAACCTTACCATAATACTGATTCCCTCATTGATGAGTTCAATAAATCTTTGATGTATACCTATTGCACATTGATATGAGAGTCTCATTTTTAACATTTTGGAAATTATACTTTAACACTTCCAATGAACAGAGAAATTGATTTTACAGGAGAGTGAGAGATGAGCAAGCAACAGATGCTTTCAAGTGAGGTTCATGGTGAGCTGGATGGATAGATCTGAGCAACAAAGGAACAGTTATCAGGCAAGATTTACTCTGAGAATAATGAGAGTAATGATGACTAGTAGGCACATAGGTAGCCCAGCCCCCATTATCAGTAGAAAGGCTTGAAGCTTCAAGTATTCATTTGGGAAGGTGAGCTTCAGCAGCTCCTGTGCCACAGTGCCCTTTTCCAGGGAACCTAGGGACATTGACAAGGATGATGGATGCCCAGAGGCCTTATCTGTGGAAACCAAAGGGGATACCTTGAGACCTGCCCTCTATTATGACTGATTGCCCCAAAGGAGCTTGGAATCTTGTCCCAGGAGTACCTTACTCACCCATCAGGACTTCAGATACCAGTGAGTTGGGGAAAGGGGTGGTATGGAAGGCATATGTACAGAGGAGCACTGAACTGCCACTGTGGTCAACTACACAAACTTCTGAAGGCCTCAGGTAAGCAGTAATTGGTTTTGGACATTTAGAGAAATACTTCCAATTGTCAAAATTTGTGATTTTTTGTTCACAAAACATTTTAATTTTTAAAAAAATTAAATTAAGTTAAAAAAAAATCTAAGTTTCCAATTCCTGCCTCACTCCTAATGCAATCAAACTTCCACCCCTGTCGGTCTCCTGAAATGGGTCTGGAAAAGATCATCAATGACTTGTACTCTGGGCTGCTAGATAAAATCAGGACACCCAGTTAAGGCTGAATTTCAGATGTACAGTGAAAAAGTATAACTTAGTCCCAAATACTGCATTGTTACATCATCTCCTTTGAAGTATCCTGGTCAAGTTTTCTAGCAATCTTTTTGTAAAACCCTCTACTGTGACACAAACCCACTGCATGTGCGGCATCCACCTGGGTGGGCCTACCTCCACATCACACCTGTGGGACTTTGTGGGCAAGGGGAGCCAATGCAAACATATTGCCTGCTGTGCTGTACTATGAGTAATAGAGGCCTTTGACTTCATTTGTCCCAGGAGTCACAGGTCTTCTGCCCTCAGCCATGAAATAATGGCAGGCTAACTTATTAGCTTGCAAATAGGGTAAGGCCTCAGTCCCTTCAATGTTCTTGACAAATATGTAATTAATTTTATGGCTTGAGCCCCAACACATTACAGCTATCTTTAAAAACAATTTTTATACTCTCCTTTTAAATATAAATAATATACTGAAGGCTTTTTCATGGACTCAACTTTTTCTGCTCTCCAGAAACAGTAGATTTGCAACCTTATTTTGACATCATGGTCACTTCTTTAGATAGGAGTCCTCTTTGGGTCAGTGTCCTTTTTTCTTAGGATACTTCTGCCAGCTTCATTGCTTCCCAGTAATAAAAACAAGTTCTAGGTCCATACTGTTGGAACTAAGACAGGCATCATAGTGTGAGTGATTCTTTGCCATTGTGCACTTGTGATTTCCACATTTGCCCTTTAACATTTAGCCTTTGTTTTTTCTAGTGCCATAAAATGTTTTCCAAAAGTTTATAGTGTTGAAGAAAATACTATCTGGATAAGGAAGCAAAGAGTGAAGAAAATGATTACAGCGTAAAAGATGTCACTGCTAACAAATTAACTGCATTATGATGTTTTAAGCAGGTTACAAAATAAATATATATTGTAATTTATCTATCAATCTAGCTAGCTATCTAGCTATCTAGCTATCATCTATCTATCTATCTAGTGCTTTTCAACCTTTAGCATGCATAAAAATAATCACCTGAATTGCCTCATTCCAAGGTATTCTGATTCTGTAGGTTTTTGGTGGGACCTGAGATTCTGCATCTCTGCAATCTCCTAGGTGGTGATGGAACACCCATTGAGTAGCACTGCTGTAGTTAGTTGTTTTTAGCAAATTGATCAAAGGCTGGAAACTTTGGGTTGACATGTAACATACAATTTATCTCACTTAAGATATTGGGAGATGAGCTCCCAGTTTATTTTCATCTGTAATATCTAGTTATAGGAACATATTGCTAATGTTCAATGGGGATGCTATTCTTCCTCTAGGTTCCAAATCCAATAGCAAGGTAGACAGCATAGGCAGACAATTGTAGATCAAATAATCATTTTCATTACTGGCCAAGCGGAAACGGAGAATAGGGCTGAGAATATTACTGGCCAAGCTGAAATAGAGAACAAGGCTGTGAAATTGACCTCCTAATAATTTGCCCCTGGATTAAACTTACACATAAAGCATGTCCTCATGAAGGAACACAGAATGCCTATTTTTAAGGGAATTTTGCCCAAAGATCAGGAGAAATTCCCTTCACTTTGCCTCACTCAGTATGAATAGGTTCTTTGCATGAAGCAGTGAGAGAAAGTTCAGAATTCAGAAGAATAAGAGATAGTCATCAAGCAGAGGACATTTCAACAAATTTCTTTTTATTTGCTACTCAAGATGTCATTGAATAATAACCAGCTATTACCAAATTCATTTCTCTACTTTCTGCTTGTACAGTACTTTTCCTCCTTCACTGTTTCAAAAGCTTCAGCAGAAGTGGAGACCTGTCTTTCTTCTACTCTTCCCATTATTCTCCTTTCCCAACCATCCTGGGAAGGAACAGAGTTTATTCATGGTTAATTTTCCCATCCACAACTGAATATGTGCTTCTCTACTCACCCAGTGGTGAGTGCCTCCTTTCTTTAGATCTATATTGTCCAATATCTTAGCCATTACCAAATATGGCCATTGAACACTTAAAATGTGGCAAGTCTGATTGAGATATGCTGTAAGTACAAAAAACACACAAAATTTTTTAAGATTTAGTACAAAAAAGGAATCTAAAATATCAATAATGTTTCATAATGATTAAATGTTGAAATGATATTTTGGATCTATTGGGTTAAATAAAATATATTATTAATTTCATCTTTTTCTTTTTACTTTTTTAATATGAGTATTAGAAAACTTAAAGTTGCATCTATGTCTCCTATTATGTTTCTATAGGGCAGTATTAATTTAGATCCTAGTTCTAAGTGTTCTTATGTTTACATATAATGTCCAGTGTTTTTAGCTGTGCTTAGTGATAAGAATAGAATGAAGACCATCTACTCCATTTAGGCCTAGAACTGAAGACACTGCTCATCTTTTAAAATGTTTAAGATACAATTTAAAATTATTTTGTACCAATATGTTAAGTTTATAAGTGTACAATTTTGTCATTTTTAATGATGTACAGAAACCCATAACTTGCTATGGCAGGCTGCCTCTAAAATGGCTTCATGTTTCCAGTTATAGACAAAATGGAGTAAATACATTCCATTTTACTCCCCCCTGTTAGTCATAACAAAAAAGTTTGGGAAGAACATATATGTCAACTCCCAGAAGACTCTGAAAGGTAGGGAAAGGAAAGCAGACTGGTTAGAGACCGTGGGACTCAAGCAGCAACCCAGCAGTGAGTTCCCTGTGGCTTTTTGCTTGCCTCCTATACATATTGGCCTGAGCAATAGAGAAGCTGACAATCTAGAGATGTCAATTGGCACAGAGAAAAAAAAATAGCTCCAAAGAAAACCTGCCCCCTCTAGCCAAAGGACAAAGAAAAGAGCATCCCAGTAGGTCAGAAACCTTTTAACCATGACTGCTTCTCTGGAAACAGGCATGATGTGAAAACAGTAGCACCTCTCTCCCACAGAAGCAAGCACTGCAGCAGCTGAGCCAGTGGGTAAGATCCTGTCTTCACCACACACTGTGGCGATTGAGGCAATGCCCCTCCCCTAACTGGGCTTGTGTGTGGAACTCTGACTTCCAGAACCCCCTCCCTGCAGTAACAAGGTGATGCCCCACTTTTGTTAAGTCAATAAGTGGAATCTTGTCTTCCGTCTTTAGCTTCTGATGATAAGGTGGCATCTCTCACTCTTCCCAGTTTATGCTGCAGAGATCGTGGGGTCGAGACCTATCATTTGGGTAACCGACAAATGGAGCAGACAAGCCTAACAGCTTTTGTAAACTAAATTGACATTTGACCACAGCCAACAGAAGCAAACCAGGACATGTCTTCTATAGACATGTTGACTATCTACTAAAATATAATATATAAATAGGAACCAGAGTCTTTTACCACAAATGCAAAATGTGCAGAACATCATCCAAAATTACTTATCATATACTAAGATCCAGGAAAATCTCAACTTGAATGATAAAATACAATCAAAATAACATGAAATGACACAGACATTGAAATTATCAGAAAAAGATTTTAAAGCAGCTACTATAAAAATGCTCCAAAAAGCAACTATGAAGACTCTTGAATAAAATAAATAATTAAAAATCTCAGCAAACAATAGCAGATATGAAAAAAGAAATTCTAGAAGTTCAAAATACAATCCCATAAATAAGATATCTTCTGGATAAACTCAAAAGTAGAATGGAAATGACTAAAAAAAGAATCAGTGAACTTACAGATCATTAGAAATTATCCAATCAGAACAACAGAGAGGAAATGATTTAACAGAAAGACTGCCTTAGAAGCCTATGAGACAATAACAAGAGGTTTAACATTCATTTCATTGGAGTCCCAGAAGGAGAGGAAAAAGAATGTGGGGCTGAAAAACTATTTGAAGAAATAATGGCTTAAGATATTCCAACTTGGCAAATACATAAACCTACAGATTCAAGAAGCCAAGCAAATTCAAACAGTATAAACTCAAAGAAATACATACCCAGAAACAAACTTCAGAAACTAAACACAAAGGAAAAAAAATCGTTAAAGCAGTCAGAGAAAAATGACACATTACCTAGAGAGCAACAATGATTCAAATGACAATAGTTTACTCTTCAGAAATCATGGAGGACAAAGGAAGTGACTGAACATTTTCAAGTGTGAAAAGAAAAGAACTTTCAACACAGAATTTTACATCCAGCAAAAATACCCATCAGGAGTGAAGGTGAAATAGACATTCTGAGATGAAGGTAAACAAAGAGAATTTGTCACAAGCAAACCTGTTCTAACAGAATAGCTAAAGGAAATTCATAAGAAAGGTAATTATAATAAAAAGAAACTTGGAATACAAGAATGAAAAAAGAATGAAAAGGGTAAATACATGGGCAAATATAATGGATTATTATTATTCTCTTGAGTTTTAAAACTTGTGACAGTTGCAAGCAAAAATGATAACATTGCTAGGTAAAGTTCTCAGCATGTGCAGAGAACATTCAAGACAGCCATATCGTAGTGGGGCTCACTTTGTGGGGAGATAAAGGGACCTAAATGGTGGTAAGGTATCAACATCCCACTTGAAGTGGTAAAATGTTGATACTAGCAGACTGTGATAAGCTATGTATGTATATTTTGATCTCTAGAAAATTTTTTACAGATTAGACAGTTTTTTTTAAACACTATAAGTAAATTCAAATGCAGTAGTAAAAGTGTTCAAATAACCTACAGGTACTTGAAAACAAGTAACAAAGAAAGGAAAAAGAGAGGCAACAAACAGAAAACAAATAACCTAATGGCAGACTTAAATCCTTCCATATCAGTAATTACATTATATATAAATGGTAAACACATCAGGATCCTGGGCACAGACCTATGTACCACTTCTTAAGCCATCTGTGGCAGGCATCCTACATATAAAGTAGAGAAAGATGGGCACAGATGTTAGTGTAGGGCTAATCTTCCTCAAAACAAACAAACAAACAAGGATAGCAACTATTGGCAAGGTTGCAGGCAAAAGGGAACCCTTGTGCACCATGGATGGGAATGTAAATTGGTACAGCCACTATGGAAAACAATATTGAGGTTTCTCAAAATATTAAAAATAGAACTACCATATGACCCATCAATCCCACTTCTGGGTCTATATCCAAAGGAAATGAAAACAGGATCTCAAAAAGATATCTGCACTTCCATGCTCATTGCAACATTATTCAGGATAGGCAAGATATGGAAACAACCTAAGAGTCAATCAATGGATGAATGGATAAGAAGATGTGCTTTTCAGAAAAGATATATTATTCAGCCATAAAAAAGAAAGAAATTTTCCATTTGTGACAACATATATAGACCTTGAAGGCATTATGCTAAGTGAAATAAGTCAGACAGAAGAAGACAAATACTGTATGACATTTCTTATATGTGGAATCTAATAAAACTGAACTCATAGAAATAGAAAGTAGAATGGTGGTTACCAGGGGCTAGTGGGTGGGGGAGCTGGGGAGATGCTGATCAAAGTTTACATACTTCCAGTTAGAAGATGAATAAGTTCTGGGGATCTAGTGCACAGCATTGTATTATAGTTAACAGTACCATATTTTATACTTGAAGGAGAAGAAAGAAGAGGAGGAAAAAATAAACACACATGCATATCACATATAAATACAAGCACATAAACTGATAACAATGATCATCATGTATCTGGAAACAGCTCAATATATAGACTCTCAGTAGTGGACTTCATAGACTTGAACTAAGATACTCTCTAAAGACCAAGTCACCTAGATGTTACCCATAGAGTGACATGTAGAGGTGACATGGGCACTTGTGAAAGGTCATCTATGCCTCACAAGTCAAGTTGTTTTGGGATCTATTGTGTTTGATTTTTGCTAATTTTTGTAGTTGTTGATGTGCAATTCTAGAACTTATGTTTCAAAAGTACAGTAGTAGTGAGAATGTCAAAAGTGCTAATAAGAAGTGGCATCAAATTTTTATAGTAAAGCTAGAGACGATGGTGATAAATATAATTATCAATCAAAAATAAATATTACGTGTTATTATGGAATAAATGACTCAGCAGAAGGAATAATTGTGAAGGAGAAAGAGCAATTTGAGCAAAATATGAATAGCTCTATGCCTAAGATACAGGAAAACATATTTCCAGGATGTGAAGATATTTTTTCTCTGAATTGTCTGATTTCAAAAAATATACACACACATATATGAAAAACATAAAAGAACTAGATGCATTTAGGGCATACACTTGCCAATAATTAATTCCCATTCAGTGGGAATAATAAAACCTAGGTAAGAGTATTTTAAATGATTCATATACGTCCCTAACTTGTGGGCAATGGGGGGCCTTCAGTAAGTGGAAGATATTGGAAAATGCCTTCTAATTGCTAATCATTATAATCATTACCAAAATTAAATATCAGGCAGAGGAATATTTCACCATGCCTGGCACTAAGTAAGGTGTACAGTGAATGTTAGTCTTTTAGCCTCCTTTTTAATTATTCCATTAATTTAAGTAGGAAATGCACACAAAAAAAACTATTTTATAAGGAAATAGATTAATCATTAAGCATTTGCTTATTTTTACACAATGAATGACTGAATTCTATTTAACTTGTTTCTTAAAATATTCAATTCCTACCTCAGAAATGACAGTTTCCCAGTAGCAGATTTGATAAGTAGAGAAGTATTTATTTTCCTTTCTTTCTTTCTTCCTTTTTTTTTTGGTGAGGAAGATTGTCCCTGAGCTAACATCTGTGCCAATCTTCCTCTATATTGTATGTGGGATGCTGCCACAGCATGGCTTGATAAGCGATGTGTAGGTCCATGGGCAGGATCCAAACCTGTGAACTCCTGGCTGCCAAAGTGAAATGCACAAACCCAACCACTAGGCCACTGGGCCAGCCATGATTTCTCATTTTTATTAGGAAGATTTTGCAAAGGTATAATGTTTAAATAAAAAAAAAATGTTTAAATAAAAAGAAAAATACATACATAATGGGAATATATGTAAACCCCTGCCGATGGCTCTTACAGGTGAGCAACAATGACCAGAAAACACAATGAATGGAAAATAGACTTTCAGTCATCACAAGATTTCATGAATGTACCTCAGGTACGAAAAATAAGTAATATATAATACATTGTTAAAAGTGGCAGAACACAGTACATTTGAGGGAGTCAAGCATTCTGATCATAGTTAGATGATGATATTTAGTGGCAGGCTAACCTGATAATCTATTTTAGTTCTGATTGTAAAGCAGAACTGGAATGAGGGAGGAACATCAGCCAAATCTTTAAAATCCCTTGACCCAAGTATTTCATCTTTCATTTTATCATGGTACTATTTATTTTGAGTTACTTGGAATGAAATATTTTAGTGATTTATTTTACAATATTTGCTGAATAAGGAAGTTGAAAAATGTTAATGTTTTAAGACCCTAGTTCTAGGATAATTTGTTCCACAGTGATAAATTGCTAATATATCTACTTCAGCTTTACTACATATTAGTTATATGAAAATATTAATTTTTAAATTAGAAAACAAAATGCTTTCAATATAGAAGAGAATACCTGATTTTAAAGATAATACTCTATAATAAAATCCATTAAAAAAACCCTTCAAATAATACTGTTGATGCAAATAATCCATATTCAATCTATCAGTCTAAATTGGAGTGAGTTTAATATGAGCCAGACCTGAGGACTATGGCCTGGGGCCTTCATTCCTCAAGGAAGGAAGGGCACCAAAGAAATGGGATGTACTGAGTGGTTATAAACCATCTCGGAACAAAGAGCATACATCACATATGACAAGAATGTCCTTTTCACAACAGTCACAAGATTGCTTTGCTGGCACAGCAGATCAGTGGTCAGCAGATCAGTGGTCACAAGGTGAACACAGCAGGTCAGTAATTAATCCTTAGTTTCTAGGCGGAGATGCATATCCTTAAGGAAATGTCCATATGGGGGAAGATATATCCCTATTTTGAAGGGCATCATTCTTCTCTCTGGGACATTGTAAATGTTTAAAGCAGATGTACAATGCATGCTCAACAGGCCACACCAGGGCTTTCTGGAAAAACAAGGTGAAGCTGAATTAGTTTTAAACCAAATGGCTTCCTCATAGACTCTAATATATTCTATTGCTTATTGCTTTTCACTTATTTATCAACACAAAGCAGTTACTGATGAGGATTATTTTGGGCTAGTTACTTTTGAAAACTGCAGACTGCAAGAAGGCTCTGAAGAGTGGAATTTGCTTGCCCTTTGTTGGGAGACATTTACATTTGTAAAGGAGATCTCCATCTGTAGGGGTGTCTCCCTCTCTGCACCTTGTGCTGGCTCAGGGACTAAGTGCCGTGGCTAAGTGGGACTTGATTAAATCTTATAACTATGTTGACACCTGCGATTGTGCTCTACACCCTCCTCTAGTCCACTTTCAGTTGGACACTGGCTTTACCGCCATGGGGAACGCCCTAAGCATCCCTGGAGACTCACTGCTTGGATGCACTTTAACTAATTGGAAACAGTTTCAATTGGATGGGCTATGCCCCAGAAACTCCATCTTGGAGAAAACTTGAAGGGTTTCTCTGTTCCTTTATGATGCAGTTGGACAGGTAGAGCAACCTGTAATGTTATCTGAGTTATAACCCAGTTTCTGAGAAGTCAAGAGCAACTGTCCTTGGAAAATCCTTGTAAGGCTGGAAAGCAGCTCTAGAGGAATTCAGGTTCCTCCCATTTCCCTTATCTCAAAGAGCTTGCAAATCCTCTGGGGACTTCCTAGCCCATCACTAATTCCTAAGACTGAAGGAAAAAAAAGGGGGGGGGGGAAGCAGCCACAGTGTGCCCTTGCCAAAAAATCCAGCATCTTGGGTGTCTTCTCCACAAATATTGGTAAAAAAGGCTCAAAAAAAAGTTTGGATTCATTAACTAGGGAGCTTTGTATTACTGTACCTGATTCATGGCAGTAATTTTTAAAACAATAGCTGTGGAGATTCTGTGTATGTGTGTCTGTATGTATGTTATATGTGTGTGGTATTTTACCTCCAGATGATATGGCTAAAATTATGAACTCTGTTTAATTGGCTTAAAGTAACCACTTACACAAATTCTAAATGTAGTAGAAATTAACCCAGTATCTTTCAAAGTTAACATGATGTGAATTAATCTTTGGTAAATGAAAGCTTGTTCAAGTTTGTTGGTTTGATTGAAATAGTCTTCTTGTCAGAGTTGTCAGTATTTGGATATGATTCAGGCATGCAGCCTAGGTTTACTAGTCAAATAAGTTCATGTTGTCTGTTAGAAATTCATCAGCAAAATAATGGCTTTAAATAGCTGTTTGTCTAATATCTCCTGAGGTTTTTGTGGGCAATCTGAACGTAATTGTTGGAAACAAATGGTTTAAATAGATAAAAATGGATGAGTTTGTGGGTACAATAATTGTTTCATGGTCTGTGTACTTGGGAAAAAAACAGCTTCTAACTTCTTTTTTGGTAACTTAAAACTTCAGAGTTTTGCCAAGATAAGTTAAATGATAAAAACCTATTGAGTATCTGGGTCATTTTTGGATAGGATGGAACACTGAAACATTATTGCTAAACACATCTAAGTTATTTACTTTTAGCTTCTTATTGCAGAGAGGCTAAAAGTTTTTGGGTCTGTTACCGTAAAGTGGCATGTTTCTAGAAATTATGAAGTATTTAGAATGCTGATATAAAAGGCAATTTGTAATTGCTTACCTCTTTAGTGTTTAGTAGGGTCTATTAATGGTTAAAAGTTCTAATTAATATATGTAGTTAAAGCTACTGGAAATTAATAAGGAAAACAGTTCTATATTCAAGGAAGTTAAAATGTATGTTTTCTGTAATGAGGGTATAAAGAATGGAAGTATTTTTGTGTGTTGGGTTAAGAAAGATAAATTTGTCCTAAAGTACTAGAAGGGAAGAAAGAAAGCATGGGACAAAGTCTGAATGTAAAAAGAAAGTTGTAGAAGGTTTGTATTAAAGAAATTCACAAAGGAGTTTTATGCCTGGTGAAACAGACTAAGATTAAAGTAAATCCAATTAAGTAAATGAATTTCAAAGTTAAAAATAAGCTGGTGTAAAAATTAAAATTTGGTTTTTCTCTCAGAATAATTTTCTTGAACTTTTGGTCTGCTCTTGATAAACAGGTTATAAAAGGTGTTCCTTTGAGTAAGTCTACCTAAAAGACAAATCTGTTGTGTTAAAATAATGACTGAGCTCACTCTTAAGATTTTAGACTTGGGGCCAGCCTGGTGGCACAGCAGTTAACTTCACACATTCCGCTTCTTGGCAGCCCTGGGTTCGCCAGTTCAGATGCTGGGTGTGGACATGGCACTGCTTGGCACACCATGCTGTGGTAGGTGTCCCACATATAAAGTAGAGGAACATGGGTAGGGATGTTAGCTCAGGGCTGGTCTTCCTCAGCAAAAAGAGGAGGACTGGCAGTAGTTAGCTCAGGGCTAATCTTTCTCAAAAAAAAAAAAAAGATTTTTGACTTTTTCTGTTGTCACTTTGAATGCATACCTGAGCATTGTTTCACAGTGAGCATTGTTTCCTATTTGAACAAGTGTTTTAAAATCTTTTGATATTTTTGACATACTTCTCCCTGAAAAAAAATATTCAAATCCTGAATGAAGGCTTTCTTTTGATCTGAAAGAAAGACGAAATTTTCTCTGAGGATTTTCAGAGAGCCCCTGAGACTTCTCAACGAAATTTGCTCTCTCTTCCTTTATGGAGAAAAATACTAAACTAATTAAGCTTATTTGGTGTAGTAAACTACATGGGAAGCATTGTCAAATAAGCGATGATAACCTTTCTTATGTGGTATTATGTGAGTAAGTGATATAGGTGTCTTAAAATTATGTAAGATTCCTAAAATTCTGATCTGTCCTGGTTATCGGTCATAATTCCAGTTATTATCTTGAAATGTTGTATGTCACAGAAGTAACCAAGTTTCTTTGTCACTTGCCCTTTTGAGTCTTTTGTCCATTTGTAGATAGTTGCTGTTTTACTATGATGCTTTGGCAAATATGTTTCATCTTCAGAGAAATTCCTGGAAAGGATTCTGACACAAGATTCTAAACTACATGTTACTGATAAACTTTCAAATTGTAACAATGAGCTGGCTAAGATATTACAAAATTCTAACAGAGAAACTGAGCTCATAAAACTGCTAACAGAAGATTAAGATCAAGAATCGATTATACAAGGCTGTTGAACTGACGAGGATGATTACAATTTTTTATAACTTTTGTTTGAAATGTTATTGAGTTTTTGATGTTTTGTTTTGTTTTCTCAGCTTTAAGGCTTATGCTAACTACTAATTATAGCAATTTGGTGAAATTATACCTTTATGAGAAAAACTGAAACATTTATCTTTTTCCCCCTGCCTGATCCCTCCAGAATTTGGAAACTGTGAGGGAGTATGGTTATTTGTGGCAGTATAGTTATTTGCATAAGTCCAATAAAAATCTGTTCTCCTTATAACAGGACACATTGATTACATTACCAAGGCTTTGACTGGAATGTCATATGTGAGACAAACATACAGGCTCAGATATGACAAGACAGCTTTCAGGAACAAAGATTGGACTTTCTGGAATAAAGCCACTTGGAAATATTGGCCTGGTCCTTGTTTACAGAGATTCTGGCAATCTTACCTGGTAAGTAAGGAAGCTTGCTTATCTGACAGGTGCAAGGAAACTTAGAATATTTTGGGGGACCTTGAGAAGAGAGGAGTCCACCCAAACCTGTAGGTATTGCAGGCAAAATCTGATGACAAGTCCTTGGCTTGGCTTTCTGGCCTCCAGAGGCCTTTAAAGTTCAATCTGAGATTCCTCATAAAAATTCAAGCAAGCAGATTTAAAGGAGCCTATATGATCACTTGCTATTTTTGCTGCAGTTATGTAAATACTTGGACCAAGTTGTATTGAAACTACACTTATTTTGCAAACCATTTAGTCTTAATTTGGCTATCCTGTAAAAATGAGGAGGATTTTAGAGAGAAAAATTATGTTTCAGTAGAAGCTATAGTACGCATTCATGGATGGTAGATTCTAGCTCTTCTCTTCTACAAGATTCACCTATTACTAATCATAATGTCTCCTTGTGGCCATCCATCTCTGATACCTGGGAGCCCCCTGGCAACAATCAAACATTTTCCTTCAACTCTAATGCCCAAATACTAACTATATTTGCCTTGTCACAGGTGGATCATAAACAACAAGTTCCAAAGGTAAAGTCCCCAACCTATCGATACACACAGGATGGACTATAGGAAATTTGGGACGAATATATTTGGCTCACTCCTCCTAGTGGTCAATTCAGTCAAAAGGCCACTATATGTTGGGGACAAACCAATCACACCTGTGATATGTGACCTAATAGCACCCGACCTATAAATGAAAATTCCCCGTTATATGTGTTCTCATATCATAGCCTTAAAAAATACTGATTGGTTTGGGACTGACTGGGATAGATGGCCCTGTATACATCAGTTAGCCTCTAATGGCACTCAGTGGTTCTGTGGCTCCAACTTATGGCCTTGGCTACCACCTCGATGGATTGGACGATGCACCCTAGGCTTCATCTGGATGCAAGGTAGAACTACATTTACTATATCTCCTGCTGACCTACCCAACCTACAACAGTGCTGTACCCACTCTGTCTTCCACTGGCATGACCACCTTGACTCAATTTTCCTTCCTCCATTAGGAATCGAAAGTGTCATCTGGCACATGGAAGCTCTAAACAAATTTACTATGAAGGCATTAAATGATACACAACATAGTCTTCTGCTGTTTGATTTAGAAGTATCCCAAATGAGTAAGGCAGTCCTCCAAAACCAATGGCACTGGATGTCTTGACAGAAGCACAGGGGGGCACTTGTGCCATTCTAAAAACTGAATGTTGTGTCTATATTCCTGACTACCATCAAAGTATCTCTGGCTTTCTATCTGATATGAGCCACCAAATTAAATCCATGTCTGACCCTACCCTGTCTCTAAATGATTGGTTGAACTCTTGGTCAGGACCAGGTTTCTGGACTACAATCAAAGCCTTATTCATTGGGTTAATCATATTGCTTGCATTTCTTATTATAATTTGTTGTCTATTTCATTGTTTTTCTTCCACATGTTAACAAAGTTTCACCTCCTGGACCATTTCTTGTCAAATGGTTCTCTCATCTCCAGAGGATCCGTATACCTCGTTAGCCTTGGACTCCAGGGGTGCCACCTTCCAGTACACTGAACTTCCTACCTGTACCAATGGCACCATTTAGGAACAGCTCTATGACCTTGTACAGCTGGAAGTAGTTACAGAAGACTGACCATCATCCATATCCCCAAAAGATTTTGGGGCCAAATGGGTTTGGGGGGAGTTATGATGAGGATTATTTTGGGCTGGTTACTTTCGAAAACTGCAGATGGGAAGGAGGCTCTGAGGAGTGGAATTTGCTTGCTCTTTCTTGGGAGACATTTGCATTTGTAAGGGAGATCTCCATCTGTAGGGATGTCTCCCTCTCTGCACCAGGCGGGGGGGGGGGGGGGGGATGACCTTATCTCTAGAAACTCTTAATGGGGAAGGCAAGGACATCCTGACTTAATCCGATCTGATTCTTATCTAAAGTTATAGGGCCACCCAACAACCAGACCCCACCTGCACTGATGCCATTTTAACAACTTTTTTTTTTTAACATATTCTTTCCTTTATCTTATAAAGAAATAACTCACATACCTATGCCTTATAAATTTAGCTCTAACCCTCAACACACTGCAACTCTTACTGCCTATGGGTCCTGTTCCCATGCCTGCAGCTCTTACTGCCCATGGGTCCTGTCCCCATGCTGTTCCATACTATTCTCTGAATAAAGGAGCACTACTGCCAGACCTTCAGAGTCCAAGAACTCTTTCCTTTGACTCCCCAGCTCACCAATCCCCCATCAGATACGATGTAGTGCATCTTTAGAAGCCAATTCCAAGGTACTCAATACAAGCTGGGTTGCTATTTTTCACTAGAAGTTTTAAATACCACTAAGGTGATTTTTTTTTTTTTTTTTTGGTATTTAAAAATGTTGAAACAATATCTTATTTATTAGAATAAGGATAAGCTAGAATTAACATATAGACAATATGAACTCCTCCTTATTAAAGTCTATAATTACATTTCAGAATCAAGTTTACACCTGGGTGACACTGAAAGTTAATTTTTGAAATCAGATATTGCAGAAGCAAAATCAAACATATTATACATTTACTTAGAGAAAACTCAATATTAACATATTGGTTGTACATTTAATTTAGTGCTAGGTAGCATTATAAAAAAGTAGATGTTTATGAAAACTCTGCATTTTTCAGGATATCTTAGTATCAAAACAATCACCTTTTGGGAATGGAATTGTTGAGAATGGCTCAAAGCCACTCACTATAAAATTATTTTAAAATATATACAATAACCCATTAAACACACCTATTTCATGTTTTTTCAGGACTTTTATCTTGTATCCCTTACTTAAACTTATCCAGAATAGAGTAAAAATAAAGCTTCACACTTCATTAACAAAAGGACAAAATTTGTAGTTTGGTAAGTTGCCTTGACCCCCTAAAACAGTGTTTTATCATCTGTTACTAAATGATCATCTATTACTGAATATTCAGCTAATGGACATTCAGATAAAATTTATATTAATAGTAAATGTATTTTAATCTGCTCCATAGAAATATTCTATGACTGTAAATGCACACTTGAAAAGTTAGGAAGCTAGGATGAATTTTTTGTTTGTTTTAAGTGCTGGTTTTACAGGATGCAATTATTTTTAATACATAATATTGTGTTACCGTGATTTATAATAAGAAATATATACTTAGTCTTTATCTCTGTTTCTGGCACAGAGCTCCAATGAATTCCTAAGTGATGAGAGTGACAAAGATGCCTTTTGTTATGTTAATGAGATGACTTTGGGGCACTCCTAAGGATGGGGGGGTGGTTGCCAGCAAAGCCAACCATGTGAATAGAGGGTAGAACTTTCAGTCCCTCCCTCCAACCTCCAGGGAAGGGAAGGGGACCAGAGATTGAGTTCAATGATAATGGCCAGTGAGTTAATCAATCATGCCCATGTAATGAAGCCTCCATAATAACCCAAAAAGGATGGCATTCAGAGAGCTTCTGGGTTGGTGAACACGTGGAGATGTGGGGAGAGTGGCATACTCAGAGAGGGCATGGAAGCTCTGTGCCCTTTCCCCATACTTTGCTCTATTTATTTTTTCCATCTGTCTTTTCTTGAGTTATATCCTTTAATAATAAACCTGTAACCTGGTAAGTAAAACATTTCTCTGAGTTCTGCGAGCTGTTCCAGCAAATTAATTGTCAAAACTGACTTTAGTGGAGCCATTTTAAAATAGAGGCAGAGCTGCCTTACTAGAGAAACTGCTTTGCTATCTTGAAACTTGGACTGGGCCAAAACAGCAATTGTTTTACAAGCAATTGTTTGATAAATCAGCAGGAGAACAGACATCCTGATCACAAAGACTGAACACTGTGGACTTGCTGAAGACAGAATCAACAGTCAATCAATGTTTAGCCAGGACTAGCTCTCTGCCTCCAATTCCAATTAAAATTCTTTGTAATACACCCTCCCTTTTTTCCTTTAAAAGCTCCTGATTTTTACTCCCTGGTGGGACACTATTTGGGTTTCTACTTGAATCTGTGCTCCCCTGAACTGCAATTATTTGATCCCAAATAAGTGCTTTGCCTTTTAAACTGGTTTCTAATTTTGTAGGTTGACATAATAGAACCCAAGGAGGTGGCTATGGGAACCTGCAGTCTATAGCTGGTAGGTCAGAAGCACAGTTGACAATCTGGACTTGTGATTGGCATCAGAAGTGGAGGCAGTTTTGTAGGACTGAGCCCTTAACCTGTGGGATCTGATGCTTTGTCTGGGTAGATAGTGTCAGAATTGAGTTGAATTGTAGGATACCCAGCTGATGTCAGAGAATTGCTTGTCATTGTGGGGAAACCTCCCCTGGTCCTTACATCAGGATTCACTGCAGAAACTTATGTACCCAATTTTGTTTTAAAATGAAACCGCCACACATACACCAGTAAGTACACTAATTAGGTTTTAAGAAAGAGGAGAAAATGATTGTCAACCCATCTTTCTTAACTTCAGTAAAGAATTTATCTAAGATATTGGCACATTTGTTATATTCACTCTCAGGAGGATTACATTCTTTGCAATTGGTAAAGACTACCATGAAAAATTTCTTAACCATGTAATAAGTATTATTTAGGCATTTGCTTTTGGTTTTTAGATTACTGGAGATCTGGTGTGCCTTATAACTTCAAAATATCCAAGAACTTTTCTTCTTTCCATAAGTTCAAGCAAAGGCTGAGAGCTTCATGGGCTTTTAAAGTGTTTTTGAATGCTTATGAGCAGGTTGTAAAGCTGATCAGGATCCTTTCCATTCAGTTTGCAGCTGATCTCTCTGATCCCAGAAATGCTTTCTATGAGAATCTGTCCAACTCTATCTTTAAAAGATGAAAGTCTAAGGTAGACTTTTTGAATCTCAGCCTGTTACATTTCTATCAGTTTTCTAAGTATTTTTCTCTGTAATTAAATGGTGACAGAAAATTCTGTGTACAGGATCTGAGTATTTAACTAATATAGAAGTAGCTTCTTCACAATCTTTAACAGAGTCAAAATATTTGGTTTCAATTTTAACTTCTTCTCAGAAACTCTGAAATATCCAATTAAATAGTCAGATGTCTTTGTGGCATTGTTCAGGATTTTATGTTTCATACAATACTCTTTCAAACGATTCAAGCAGTTGAGTTGAGTTCCATAGCGCTTAACTTGGCCATTTTAAGTTATAGTACAGATAGACTCTGTGAACCCTATGGATGGGAGTGTTACTGAAACCAAAGTGTGTTCCTCCTGGTAAGTTAAACCAGACTATCCACCAGAAGTAGTCTCACAAAGTAAAGCATCTTTGTGGTAAATAGGAGACCATGAGGAATCATTTCCAGAGTCATGGCATCCCCAAACAAGGGGAAGAGGGGGGCCTTCCTTTTAGATAGGGAATGAATATTCAAAAAGGAGAGGTGTGTATTTGCTTGTGCATGCCCAGCTGGAAAACATGATCCACATACACTGCAGGTTATGGTAATAAGGTCTAAGCTCCTCCTGGAGAGATCTTAGTATTAAAAATGAGGCAAAGGTCACAAGTGTAGCTCTCAGCTCTCCTAGTCAGGCTTGGTCTGGTTCAGGGTGGTTGGTGATTGTACCTCCTTAACATAACAAAAGGAAAAACACATTTGGAAAAGGTAAAATATCCGAACCTACCCTTGAGTTCCTTGGGGTAACTAGTTGGTGACAGGAGCATATGGAATAAAACACCACCAATTAATTACAATGGGACTTTTAATTAAAGGTTTCTTTAAGTCAATCAGATGCAACAGGACCTCCTTCTTGGGCTTGTTGGTTCAGGGAATTATGAAACCCATGAAGTTCAATTACACCCCTGTGGCTCTACCAGCTTCTCTGTCTCTTCTTTGGCCAATATGTTAACAGAAAGTTTCTTCATGTTATAATATTGAAGCTGGTGCACAATGGTTTACCTGTTCTCCTTGATCAGTTATATTGGAATATCCTCCGTAACTCTTGGCTTATGGAGCTCTTCCAGGGTATGTGGGTCATTTATTTTCTCTTTTTTTCTCATTTTACCTCAAGTCTAGAAGAGACTTTGTAGGCAGGAATGTTGCTTCTCTCATTTGGTTGCTCAAGGGAAAAGTAAATTTCATGACTCAGTCCCACCACAAGTGTGATCTAATAACTGTTTGGATACCTAGTCAATCAGTTCTCTAAGAAGCTGACAGAAAATCTTGATCCCAGAGGGGAAAATTCTGACTTGAGTGTAAAGGAATTTCACCAATTCAATGCTGGTCACAGTTCTCCTCCCATTAGAATGCCAAGTCAGCTAAACTATTAGGCACAGACAAGTAATAAAGGTCTATAAGGATCAGGCCTGATGTTAACTAGAGAGTCCAGGTAAATTCCATGAGTACTGTCTTCAATTCTGTCCACTTGACTAAGTTTCTTCACCCTCCTCTAAGAGTATATTCCAAGACGCTGGAGTTAGTGTGTCTACTATCCTTAGCTATTTGGAAGTGAGGGTGGTGGAGCCATCCATAAATTATGTAGCAGCTCTGAGGTCAGAGAAGAGTACCTCATAAGAGGTGAGGTTCCAGGATACCATCTACGTCTCATATGGAGAGATGAATCTCGTTTGCCATTTCAATGGCATTTCAATGGCCATCTAACTTTACAGGTTTTCAGGTTAGACATGATCCAATGCAGGTTAGGTATTTTGGGTTGCAGAAGGACTTGGTGAAATTTGTGGGTCATTCTGTGTCAGCTGAAGTCTAATAAACACTTAGCAATAGCAGTTCAAACTAAGTACCCACTATGACAGAATCAGGAAGACTACACCTTTATACTTTCTCCAAGACCTGCTAAAAATCATACCATCATAATTAGAGGCAGAGCAAAATGGCGGGGTTAGCTGACCCGGGACTCTCTCCCCTCCAAAATAAAACCAAAGATACGGAAAAACTGAATTTCAACCAATGACCCCTAATGCCGAGACCGTCAGAGACCTCCAGAGAATGGGGAGGCTGTAGCTGCCCTCAGAGGAGCTGGAACGGAGTAAGTGAGAACTTCGCTCCCTCCCCTAGAGACTGGAATCACTGCCGCAAGTAAGGGAAGGAGCAGGGGAGGGGCTGCACAACTGGGGGATCATCCAGGACTCCCACTGCTGGTGTAGTGGAAGCCCGCTGATGGGGGAAAGTGTCTGCGTGCAGGGACCCCATCAAGCCAGGGCCCCGGGAGACCAGAGAATGAGAGCTGATCCAAATCCAGATCTGCACGTGAGAGTAACTGCCCCTCCCCCCGGCAAACCGTGCTGGGCACCGCCATCTTGCCTGAAGGCAGAGAGCTCAGAACACACAGCTCTTGACCCCCACCTAGTGGTGACAGGCTGTAACTGCAACTGAATTCTACCATCATGCGCAAAAACAGCTCCTCTATATCCAGCAATTTATAAAAGCTCCAGACCAGAAGGAAAACAATAAAAACAGAATTAAGTCCTGAGGACTTGGAAATAGGTACACTAAGTGAAAATGAGTTCAGAGTAGCTATCATCCAAAAACTCAATGAGGTAGAAAGATAGAGAAATAAACCAACGAGTTCTGGTGTTACTTCACAAAAGAGATTGAAATTCTAAAGAAGAATCAAATAGAATTACTAGAGATGAAAAACACAATGGACCAGATAAAACAGAATATGGATTCCCTGAATGCCTGTGTAGACACCATAGAGGAGCAAATTAGCATAATCAAAGATAGACAGGCTGAATGGCTCCAGACAGAGGGAGAAAGAGAACTAAGAATTAAAAAGAATGAGGAAAATATCAGAGAGATAGTGGATTCAATGAGAAGAAAGAATTTAAGGATGATAGGAATTCCCAAGAACATGGAAAAGGAAAATGGAGCAGAAAGTGTGCTTAATGAAATTATAGAAGAGAACTTCCCAAATCTAGGGATTGAGGGAGAAATGTGTGTGGAGGAAGCTTTCAGATCTCCTAGATTTATCAATGTAAAAAGACCTACTGCAAGGCATATAGTAGTAAAAATGGCAAAAATGAAAGACAAAGAATGAATACGCAGGGCAGCAAGACAGAAGAAAATCACCTACAAAGAAACCCTATCAGACTTTCAGCGGATTTCTCTACAGAAACCTTACAAGCTAGGAAAGAATGGAGTGACATATTCAAAACTGTCAAAGATAAAAATCTTCAGCCAAAAATACTCTATCCAGCAAAAATATCCTTCAGATGTGAGGGAGAAATTAAATCTTTTCCAGACAAACAAAAGTTAAGGGAATTTGTAGCCAAAAGTCCTCCACTACAAGAAATCCTCAAGAAGGCTCTCATACCTGAAAAAAGAAAAAAAGCAGAAAGTGATTACAAGCCACAGAGTAGGGAGACAGATAGATAGAACCAGAATATGATAGCAAATATTCAACTATAGCATTAGGATAAAGGTAAGGAAACTACTAAAGCAAAGACCATCTGATCACTCTAACTACAAACTCATAACACGAGTTGGAATAAGAAATGAAAATAATAATTTAGGAGGGGAAGAACAAAGGGACTAAATCAGTCTAGGCCAAGTAAGTAAGAGCCCACCAGAGAATAGAATATATTATACACGAGATTCTAAATACAAACTTCAGGGTAGCCACTACACTAAAAAACAGAACAGAGCCACAAAACAGAAATAAGGAAAAATCTAAGAAACCCAGCATAAGAAATTGCAGTAGTCAATGGTTAGGCTAAAACACACAGGACAAGAAACAAAGGTAATGCAGGAAAAACAGATAACGAGTGACAGATTGACAGCATTAAGTCCACATGCATCAAGAATCATCCTCAATGTAAATGGATTGAACTCTCCAATAAAAAGACACAGAGTGTCAAAATGGATTAAAGAACAAGATCCAACTATTTGCCTCCTCCAGGAAACACACCTCAGCCCCAAAGACAAACAGGCTCAGAGTGAAGGGGTGGAGGACAATACTTCAAGCTGATAGCAAGCGAAAGAAAGAAGGTGTTGCAATTCTTATATCAGACAAAACGGATTTCAAAATAAGGCAGTTAAAGAGAGACACAGAGGGACAATATATAATGATCAAAGGGACACTTCATCAAGAAGAACTAACACTTATAAATATCTATGTACCCAACATAGGAGCACCTAAGCTCATAAAGCAACGATTAACAGACCTAAAGAAAGATGTCGAAAACAACACAACAATAGTAGGAGACCTCAACACCCCACTCACATCAATGGACAGATCATCCAGACAGAAAATCCAACAAGGAAATAGTGGGGATAAATGAAAAACTAAAACAATTGGACTTAATAGACATATATAGATCACTTCATCCTAAAACAGCAGAATACACACTCTTCTCAAGTGCACATGGAACATTCTCAAGGACAGACCATATGTTGGGAAACAAGGCACGCCTCTATGAATTTAAAAAAATTGAAATTATAACAAGCATCTTCTCTGATCATAATGCTTTAAGGCTAGAAATTAAGTACAAGAAAAAAGCTGAGAAAGGCAAAGGATGTGGAGACTAAACAATACACTACTGAACAAGCAATGGATCATTGAAGAAATTAAAGAAGAAATCAAAAAACACCTGGAAACAAATGAAAATGATAACATGTCATACCAACTCATATGGGATACAGCAAAGCTGTATTAAGAGGAAAATTCATTGCAATACAGGCACATCTTAACAAACAAGAAAAATCCAAAATAAGCAATCTTAAACTACACCTAAGTGAACTAGAGAAAGAAGAACAAATAAAGCCCAAAGTCAGCAGAAGGAGAGAAATAATAAAAATCAGAGCAGAAATAAATGCTATTGAAACAAAAAAGGCAGTAGAAAGGATCAGTGAGACAAAGAGCTGGTTCTTTGAGAAGATAAATAAAATTGACAAACCACTGGCCAGACTTACAAAGAAAAAAAGGGAGAAAGCTCAAATAAACAAAATCAGAAATGAAAGAGGAGAAATAACAACAGACTCTGCAGAAATACAACAGATTATAAGAGAATACTATGAAAAACTCTATGCCAGCAAAATCGATAACCTAGAGGAAATGGATAAATTCCTGGACTCCTACAATCTCGCAAAGCTCACTCATAAGAAGCAGACAATTTGAACAGACCAAGCACAAGGAAAGAGATTGAAACAGCAATCAAAAACAGCCCAAAGAATAAAACCCCAGGACCAGATGGCTTTCCTGGGGAATTCTACCAAACTTTCAGAGAGGATTTAATACCTATCCTTTTCAAGCTATTCCAAAAAATTAGGGAGGATGGAACACTTCCTAACACGTTCCAGGAGGCCAACATGACGCTGATACCAAAGCCTGACAAGGACACCAGAAAAAAAGAGAACGACAGGCCAATATCACTGATGAACATAGATGCAAAAATTCTAAACAAAATTTTGGCAACCAGAATTTAGCAATTCATCAAAAGGATCATGCATCATGATCAGGTGGGATTCATACCAGGGACACAGGGATGGTTCAACATCCGCAAATCAATCAACGTCATACACCACATCAACAAACTGAGGCATAAAAACCACATGATCATCTCAATAAATGCAGAGAAAGCATTTGACAAGATCCAACAGCCATTTATGGTAAAAACTCTGAACAAAATGGGCATAGAAGGGAACTACTTCAAAATAATATAGGCCATATATGACAAACCCACAGCCAACATCATACTCACTGGGCAAAAACTGAGCACCATCCCCCTGAAACCAGGAACGAGACAAGGATGCCCTCTATCGCCACTCTTATTTAACATAGTACTGGAGGTCCTGGCCAGAGCAATCAGGCAAGAAAAAGGAATAAAAGGAATCCAAATAGGGAGGGAAGAAGTGAAACTCTCGCTGTTTGCAGACCACATGATCTTATATATAGAAAACCCCAAAGAATCCATTGGAAAACTCTTAGAAGTAATCAACAACTATAGCAAAGTTGCAGGGTATAAAATCAATTTGTATAAATCAGTAGCATTTCTATATTCTAATAATGAGCTAACAGAAAAAGAACTCAAGAACACAATACCATTCATAATCACAAAAAAAGAATAAAATACCTCAGGGTAAATTTAAGTAAGGAAGTGAAGGACCTATATAATGAAAATTACAAGGCCTTTCTGAGAGCATTGGATGACAATATAAGGGTATGAAAAGACATTCCATGTACATCGATTGGAAGAATAAACATAGTTAAAATGTCTGTTCTACCTAAAGCAATCCACAAATTCAACGCTATCCCAATCAGAATCCCAATGACATTCTTTACAGAATTAGAACAAAGAATCCTAAAATTCATATGGGGCAACAAAAGACCCCGAATTGTTAAAGCAATCCTGAGAAAAAAGAACAAAACAGGAGGCATCACAATCCCTGACTTCAAAACATACTACAAAGCTACAGTAATCAAAACAGCATGGTACTGGTACCAAAACAGGTGCACAGATCAATCCAACAGTATTGAAATCCCAGAAATAAAACCACACATCTACGGACAGCTTATCTTCAACAAAGGAGCTGAGGGCATACAATGAAGAAAAGAAAGTCTTTTCAATAAATGGTGCTGGGAAAACAGGAAAGCCATATGTAAAAGAATGAAAATTGACCATTCTTTTTCACCATTTACCAAAATAAACTCAAAATGGATCAAAGACCTAAATGTGAGACTTGAAACCATAAGGCTTCTAGAAGAAAACGTAGGCAGTACACTCTTTGACATCAGTATTAAAAGGATCTTTTCGGACACCATGTCTTCTCAGGGAAGGGAAACAAGAGAAAGAATAAACAAATGGAACTTCATCAGAATAAAGAGCTTCTTCAAGGCAAATGAAAACAGGATTGAAACAAAAAAAAACCCCACTAACTGGGAAAAAATATTTGCAAGTCATATATCTGACAAAGGCTTAATATCCATAATACATAAAGAACTGTCACAACTCAACAACAAAAAATCAAACAACCCGATCAAAAAATGGGCTGGAGACATGAACAGACATTTCTCCAAAGAAGATATACGGATGGCCAATAGGCACATGAAAAGATGTTCATCATCGCTGATCATGAGGGAAATGTAAATCAAAACTACACTAAGATATCACCTTACACCCATTAGAATGACAAAAATATCTAAAACTAATAGTAACAAATGTTGGAGAGGTTGTGGAGAAAAAGGAACCCTCATACACTGCTGGTGGGAATGCAAACTGGTGCAGCCACTGAGGAAAAGAGTATGGAGATTCCTCAAAAAAATAAAAATAGAACTACCATATGGCTCAGCTATTCCACTACTGGGTATCTATCCAAAGAGCTTGCAGTCAGCAATTCCAAAAGTCCTATGCGTCCCACTGTTCACTGCAGCATTATTTACAATAGCCAAGACATGGAAGCAACCTAAGTGCCCATCAACAGATGAATGGATAAAGAAGATGTGATATATATATATATATATATGTATATATATATATAACACAATGGAATACTACTCAGCTGCAAAACAGAACAAAATCATTCCATTTGCAATAACATGGATGGACCTTAAGGGAATTATGTTAAGTGAAATAACCCAGCTAGAGAAGGATAATCTCTGTATGACTCCACTCATATGAGGAATTTAAAAATTTGGACAAAGAGAACAGATTAGTGGCTACCAGGGGAAAGGTGGAGTGGGGGGTGGGCACAAAGGGTGAAGTGGTGCACCTACAACACGACTGACAAACATTAATGTACAACTGAAATTTCACAAGATTGTAACCTATCAACTCAATAAAAATAAAATCATACCACCATAGCATCAAAGAATGACACCTGAACAGTCATATCCTGATCTAGTTAAGAGCCCAAAGGATTAGAGACATTAATAGGCCACTTATTCTATGAAGAATTCTAAAGATATCCCTCCAAGCTCCCTGTCTCCTAGTTATTCAATCAAACACTAATCAAGGTATTCCTGTGAGGGGACTTTGCAGATGTCAAGTTGCTAATCAGGGGACATTAAGATAGGGAGATATTCCTGGGCACATGCTATAATTCTAAAGTAACCACTAAAAGAAAAATTTAAAAACTACTTAGCTGTCATGCCAATAAAGAAGGAAAACGAAATAATAAAGAATTATCAATCCAATGGAAGGCAAAAAAGGAGAGAAAACCACAAAAAAGGGCAGGGCAAATAGAAAGCCATGCATCCAATATGGCTATTAATGTCAGTCTGACTCTAGTGCATTGATAGGTGATCTGCTCTTTTCCTCTGGAAGATTTCAGATTTTTCACTTTGCTGTCATTTGAAGTTTCAGATTTGTTTTTTCTTCAATGCCCAGTTTTTAATACCTGGGTCCTTTCCAAGGTTATTTTCTTATTTTTAAATTAAGAGAAACTTTTTCCATTATCCCTTTAAATATTTCCTCTTAACTGTTTTAATATTTCTCTCCTTCTGGAAATGCTATTATCTGGATATGGACAGTTCTACTTTTCTTTTTCTTATCTCTTAATTTTATTTTTGTGTTTTCTATTTTTTGTCCTTTCTTGTTCTTTCCTGGGAGAGTTTGTCCCTCCAATATTCCAAATTTCTAATTCATTAAGCAATATGTATCCATTCTACCGTTAATTCCACCTATTGTGACTTTATTTCTTGGTTACTTGGTTCTTTTTAAAGATTATTTGTTACTGTTATAGTCTGCTGATAAATTCTCTTATCTTTTCGGAAGAGTCAAGCAATTTCAAAGTGAATTTATAAACATGTTTTCAACATTTGTTAAAACTAAATTAATGTGGGGCATGGCTGTATTCTAATGTAGTTAATAAGATATAGGCTACGGTTTGTGAAGCATGAATGCCTACAGACCTCAATAAATCAAAATGTTGTTGCTCCTAATAGAGGCAGACTTTAAAAATGGCTAAGTGAAGAAGTAAAAACTAGGGGCTGCAGAATTATACAGATTGTGGAAATAATAACTAGCGATATTGAAGAAGATTTTTTGGAAGAGTCTATATTTGAACAGGGATGGTTTGGCATCTTCTGCATTCAATAGCGGTCCCGTAATGGGTATCCAACCATTAAATTAAGAAGTCACAGTGTTTGCAACAGTTTTTGCGAATATATGCATTTCGTCTCTTTGGATGGTATGTAAATGTAACAGAAAGAAACTTGTTTGCTATCAGTAACTTGAGCATTTTTATCTTTGTTCCTTTGCCTCACTGTAACTAGAAATTACTTCAGAAATCATCGACCTAAGTGAAAGATAAAAACAAAAGCCTCACCAGGCATCACCCTAACCTGAGAATTGAAAATTACACAGCTTTTCCTTCCTTAACAATAAAGTGAACGTGCGTCAGTATTGCTGTCTTCTCTTGAGCCCCCATCTGCCGGCTAGCTGCACATTACCTATGCCAACCCAGCTTTTCCCTTATCCCTCGAGCTCTTTCCCACTCCGCCACCTCCACCCTCCCGCTCACGTCGCGCATTTCCAACGCTCAGTGGCCGCCCGCGCGGCTCCGCCTTCAGTTGCCTCAACGCCTCAACTGCTGCCGTTCTGCCAGCCTGGCTCCAAGACAGCGGAGCCATGTTCCTTCTTGCGGTCCTTCTCACCGGAATTGGCGGGCTGCACGCAGGCCCTGGTAAGTCCGGATACTTGTTTCCCCTCCCAATCCAGGCTTCTGACGGGATTTGGCTAAGGAGCTGTAATTTTTGATCCAGCATCCTGGCCCAGACCTTAACCTGGCCCCTCGCTGTTGCCACCCACTATCTCTTTGCCTCTCACTTCGGGGTCTGTGGCCAAGAAGGCAGAGGCAGCCTCTGGGCAGAAAATCTTTTCACCCCTCTGGGATGGTTTCCTTGTCTGTAAAATGGAGAAAAATGATATATGTGATCTTTTCCACATACAAAATTATGCTATTCCAGAAATAATTGTATCACCATGGAGAAGGTATCAGTGATTTCCTGATTTTGGTGACTGCTGTCCTCCACCTGGTCCATTGAAAATTGTAGATCACGCTTATATTCATTATTCTATATGTTTTCCCTGCAAATGATCCCTCTGTCTTGATGCACTCATGTTTTCTCATTTCTACACCTCTTTTACAACACTGTAATTTGTTACTCAGTGTTAGTCAGACTGCCTAATGAGGGGAGTGTGTGTGTGTGTGTGTGTGTAGAGAGAGAGAGAGAGAGAATAAAAATGGTTGAGATCTTGACAAGGGTTAAGAAACTTGTAGGTAAGAATGGCCAGAAAGACAACGGAAAGGAAGAGTATATGCAAAGATTATACAAAAATTTTTTGGTAGAGAAACAAAAGCAGGATTGGATTTAGAAATGGATAATGTAAGATTAAAAGTATCAAAATAACTTTGCTTATTTTTATTGTAGATCCTCATAAAACATTTCTACAGACCACGGTTCCTGAGAAGGTTTCATCATCTGACTCAAAAAGAGATCCAGAAAATGTAATTGGGAAATAATGTTTTTATGTCTTAAATTGTGTTAAGTTGCCTTTAATGTCAAGACCAAAGTTGCTGAATGTAGGCAGGAACTCAGTTCTTAGAGGCAGAGCTGACAACTCCTTGTTCACAAGTATTTTGACGTGTATGAGTGGGTGTGACTCTGTATGTGTGTGTTTTTCCATGGAGGATGAAGGATTTCAAGGATAGGATCCACCGGGGCCAGGACTAGGGAGAGGCAAGCAAAGGGCTTACTCAGGCACAAAATTTAACGGGGTGGCAAAAACCTGGGGTTCTCCCAGGACTAGGATTAGGGTGAGGTGAATGAGGAACTCAGAGTCAGGTCCTGTCTTTGTTTGAAATTTTGATACTGTGTTCAACCTAGTTGTTTTTTTTTTTTTTTGCATTAATTCTGATTGTCTAAAATATTGCAGTGAAATAGCATTTGTGTTGATTACTGAGTTTTCTAGCCCCCTAGTTCTAGCCCTGGTGATTCCCCCCAGCTACTTGCCTCAGCTTTCTGTAAGTCAGTAAGGAGCTGAAAAGTGATCTAGTAATTAGCTTATAGACGGTTTATCAAAACCAGAAAGAGTTCCCAGATTTAGCAAATAAAAACCTGTGTGCCCAATTAAATTTGAATTATTTCTCACTGCTGGTGTATATACATAAAGATAAAATTATCGCATGGGGTGTACTAAATTTTAAATACTAAAAATTATTTGCTATTCATCTGAAATAAATTATGAGTATCTAAATTATCTGCCTCTTTCTTGAATTGTATTTCCCTGATGATTTGACTTTCCGTAACAGTTCTTTTTTTTGCAGAATTTGCTTATAAAATCCTTGCAGTTATTCCATTTATATTGTAACATAGTTTCTACAGTGGTCAATCCAATTTATTTCATTCTTCTTTCCATTGACCATTTGTTAGTGAGAAAACATACTGGACATTAGCATTGTGATATGGCATACTGAACAAGTACTGACATTAAGTTAACAACTCTGATCATTGCTCTTCTTAACTTGCTTTTCCGTTCTTCACCATTGTGTCGTGCTTCTTTTTGTTTGTTTGTTTGTCTTTTTTTGGAGGAAGATTAGCCCTCAGCTAACTACTGCCAGTCCTCCTCTTTTTGCTGAGGAAGCCTGGCTCTGAGCTAACATCCGTGCCCATCTTCCTCTAGTTTATACGTGGGACGCCTACCACAGCATGGCTGCCAAGCAGTGCCATGTCCGCACCCGGGATCCGAACCAGCGAACCCCGGGCCGCCGAGAAGCGGAACGTGCGAACTTAACCGCTGCGCCACCGGGCCGGCCCCTATAAACAGAACATTGTCATCAATTTTTCTTCCCTTCTTCTCTAACACTACGCAGGGTGATTCCACTTCTTCCCATGTTGGAAAAGTATTTAGTAACATCCAGATAAAAGAATTGAATTCTTCGAGGTATTAAAACTATTTCAAAAGATAGAACAAGTGCCATCAGCATTATTCACTTCAAGTTGGAATTTCTTTTCCTGTTCCTAAGTGATGTTGTCCCGTTTAAGAACAGAATTGACCCTCAAAGGCATACATTTGTCGGGGACGTTCAGTTCTTTCTTCAACACATTCAATTTTGAGCAATGGAATACTTCAATAACACTGTTTGCTCTTCTTCCAACTTGCAAAATCCTATTGCTAAAGAGAGAACTATGAAAAAGAAGTAGACTTCACTCAATGGATTATTTAAAAAGTCAACAAGAATTTTGGGGGCCTTGCTTTAGAATTAAAGCATGACTTCAGTGCTTCAAATAAACTTAGGATTCTCTCAGCTGCATTTGTTAAAAAGAGCCAACAGGTTTGGTGAATGCAAGAAACCTGAAGAATACTGGATGTCAACAAAATCACAAAAATCCTTTACTCACTCAGTTCAAACAGCATAGATGCTGAAGCAAGAGAACAATACCATGACAATGACCTCAGTGTCAGTAGAAAGTTTATCAGATGCTGTTTGAGCTGCATCATGCAGAATATGGCCAGAACAGCCAACACCTTCCACAGAATCATTCACACTTTGCTTCAATTTTGAATAAACGTTGTCTGCATAATTATGTAAACTTCCACAAAAATTGGTTTTATCTCCACCAAAAGCAGTATAATTTTTCTCATTAACTCAACTCAATAAGAGAGTCTTCAAAAGATTGTTATTGTCTTTGATGCCCCATGTGGAAGGAATTTTACTTGAAAATAGCCTTAGAAGCAAGCCTTTTTTCCAATAGAAAAATACTATACAAGCCAAGGGAACATTTTTTCTACATTGTGATTACTTGCACCAGTGGCTGTGCCCCAACAAGGTGATGTGTAGATCTTTGCTAATTTCTGTAATTGCAAAGGGAGCCATTATATGCTTTAATTATTGCAGTGGATTTCAAACTGGGACCTGAAAATTTGCTTGTAATTTTGGAATCAGAAAGTACTTCTGGTAATTGTACATTCAAACAGTCATTTGAGCAGAAGGATTTATGATACACAGTGTGGAAAACCAATACAGTGTCTGCCGCAATTCTCTTTTTTTTTTTTTTTTTTTTTGAGGAAGATTAGCCCTGAGCTAACTACTGCCAATCCTCTTCTTTTTGCTGAGGAAGGCTGGCCTGAGGTAGCATCCATGCCCATCTTCCTCTACCTTATACATGGAACGCCTACCACAGCATGGCTTTTGCTAAGTGTTGCCATGTCCTCACCCAGGATCCAAACCTGCGAACCCTGGGCCACTGAGAAGTGGAACGTGTGAACTTAACTGCTGCCGCGGGTGGGCCCCCATTTTTTTTGTTTTTTGAGGAAGATTAGCTCTGAGCTAACATCTGCTGCCAATTCTCCTCTTTTTGCTGAGGAAAACTGGCCCTGAGCTAATATCCATGCCCATCTTCCTCTACCCTATACGTGGGACGCCTACCACAGCATGGCTTGCCAAGCGGTGCATAAGTCTGCATCTGCGATCCGAACTGGGGAACCCTGAGCCACTGAAGCAGAACACAGGCACCCAACCACTGTGCCACCTCGCTGGCCCCTGCTGCAATTCTTATATCCTCTTCACCTGAATTTTTCTGAATCTGGAAAATTTATTGTATCACCTTCTTTGGTACTGTATGAGGAAATCACTCATCTCTGTTGCTTAGCTATTAGTATATGCTGGTTTACATCGACTTTCCACCATTTTTTATGTGGAATGAACTGCTGCATCCTGCACAAAGAGTTTCAAAAGGATTTTTCCCTCAGCTGATAAATTTCTACTGTTCAGAAAATCCATCGCAAAATTTACACTTGTGTTTTGGCATTTTAGAGTTTAAATATACACAAATAAAAGAAGAGATAATAGTTTCAAAATATTTCAAAAAGAATGGAAAATATTAAATTTGATTATATTGTAGCTATATCAATGAGTCTGTCACTCACAAGTCCACACTCCTAACTAATCATAAACAACTTGAACTGTTGAAAGGATTGTGAACTTGTGAACAAACAATAAATTGAACTTGATATGTGATTCAGAAAAAATAGTGCACTTCCCGCTTGTCTGTAAGGGCCAGTTGTAATGATACAGTCTTCCGCAGCAAAGCTGGAGCTGTTCTTCTCTAAGGTTTTGGGAAGCCTGGTGTTCAGGCTTTTGGAACAAAGAGGGTTTAGGTGTTGATAGGCTTTCAGCTGTGTTAGTATGGTCCGTGGAGTAAGGCTCCTTGTTAACCCTCTCACTTTGAGAGTCTTCATCAGTGGAGTGAGACACTTACTGGCTCTTCTCTAGGAGCTGAGGCTGTCACTGAATGGTTCACTGTCAGAAACTTGGGGCTGTCATTGATTTGCCAGCTTTCAGAATCTGGTTAACTGCAGCTGTTGTTGATTGGCTGATTTTTGATCGTGTGCACTGACTGGAAGTTATCTCTAATGGAGGTTGCTTGTTCGTTTCTTGGGACTTTGGCCAAAGAACGGTGTTTTCCTTTCTTGAATATGAAAAATAAGTATTTTTAATACTCAGTCCTCCCTTTTAGACTTCTCTCAGACAAGCCCACAAAGAGAGAGAAGGGATTGTACAGGTCTTTATTTGTGGAAGCATGATTTTCAGCTAATGTTGCCATTTAAGTGATTTAAGCACCTGTTACAGTGGTGGAAAATAGCTCTGACTGCCAAATTTTTGTAATTTATTGGGAAGATATGAATACGGTATATTTAGGATGTTCTGACAAAGATATTACACAGGACAAAAATCATTAAATTCAGGGCGTGTCCATCTATACAGGATGCCTGGCAATCCTACACACACACCAAGGTGTTGAGGAATGAAAAATATTAATTTAGGGGCCGGCCCAGTGGCGCAGCAGTTAAGTTCACACGTTCCACTTTAGCTGCCCAGGGTTCAGCAATTCGAATCCCTGGTGCGGACCTATGCACTGCTTAGCAAGCCATGCTGTGGCAGGCTTCCCACATATAAAGTGGAGGAAGATGGGCATGCATGTTAGCTCAGGGCCGGTCTCCCTCAGCAAAAAGAGGAGGATTGGCGGTGGATGTTAGCTCAGGGCTAATATCACAAAAAAAAAAACAGACAGAAAAAATAATTTATTTGCATATTTATGTGTACCAAATGACTTCTCTGAGTTAGATATAGGAATTAAGGCAGCCTAGGCTTGTCATTCCAAATCTTCACTTATTGTTTGATCAAATAGGACCAAAAACAAAAAAAAGTGGCCCAATTATTTAGTTTCACGGGCAAAGAAAGAAGTAATACTAATTGCTTTTCCTTTTGTTCTCTCTTCCTTGGTTCCTGGGCAGAAAAGTATCATGGTAAAACGTTTTGCCCTGGACACATATTAATAACAAAAGTCGATGTAATAGTGACTCTTCCTGGAGCACGAATTGACTGAGCCAAGGCTATTCAAGGGGAGTTTGGAATAGTAAGATAGAGACTCAGGATATTATATAACATACCAAATGTATGCCAACTGAAACTGCTCTTTACAACCCCTTGGCATTTGATTTTTTATTAATATTGTTTGGTATTTACTTCTCAGTATCCTACAGGTATAGTGTAGTGTTTTCATGTTGTTTAGCTTTATTTAAATAATAATATTTGCATACTTTTTTCAATCATAACCACCAGAACCCTAGTTCTATTTTAAATGAATTTTGTGAATGATAGTGGTATAGTTGATTCCTTCCACAAGAACAACCAAAATGAACAATATGGACAATCTATGTCATCATTCCTGCAACTGGAAGTTTTGCTAGTAGAGCAAACTAGTGAAGACTTGTCCAGGAAAAAACAGTATGACCCAGAATATCCTTTAGCTCCTCACACCCCACCAACTACCCTGCCCTCATATGAAACAGTGAAGGTGGGAAATTCATCAATTCCTGCTTACTTAGAAAGAATTATTACTGTGTTTCACAACGGCTTCCAATTCATTCCAGCAACAATGCAATATGTTCTTAAGAGGGATTTATAGCTTGATTTCTGTGGTTAATTTGATTCAAATTTAGTGTTTCTGGAAATATTCCATAGAGGATTTTTGGGACCTCAGGTACAGATATGTATCCCCCCCTTCATTTCATAGCACACTATGATTAATGGTCCCATCAAGCCTCTTATTCTTATATTTTCTCCCTTATTCCTATTCCCCATTCTCATTTCCCTCTTCCATCCAATGACAGCTATACAAATGGTACTTGATATATTTATTTATGTATGTATATATGTTTGTGTAATATTGCAGTAGACAGAATTCTAAATGGCCCTTAGGATTCCTGCTCCCTGGTGCATGCACGCTGTGTAATTCCTTCCCCTTGAGTGTTAGTGGGACCTGTAAATATGATGGGTTAGTTTGTGTTATACAAGACTCCATTGCAGCTTTCTGGAGTATTTCTCCAGCTGGCCTCAAAGAAGACAAAAACTGCCATGTTGTGAACATGCCTATGGGGACATTATGGCAAGGAAAGCTGGCAGCCTCTATGAGCTAGAAGCAACCTTGACTGACAGTCAGCAAGTAAATGGTGACGTCAATAATAAAATTACAAGGAGATAAATTCTGCAGTCAATCAATGAGCTTACTCAGCCTTCAGATGAGATCACAGCTGCAGCCAATACCTTAATAAGTATAATTTAACTTTGTGATTTCTGTCATTCTGATAGACTTAAGTGATATCTCATTGTTGTTTTAATTTTCATTTCTTAAATAATTATTGAGACAAAGATCTTCGTGTTGAGGGATAAAATTTATATACAGTTAAAAGCATAGATCTTAAGTGTACAGTTCCTTGGGGTTTTGCAAATGTACATATTCTTGTAGTCAATACTTAAATCAAGATAAAGATCATCCCAGAAATTCCCATATGTCCCTTTCTAGTTAATTCCCTCACCACCCCAAAGGCACTGTTATGATTTCTATCATCATAAATTAGTTTCGCCTATTTTTAAACATTATATAAATTAAACCATGCAGTAAGTGTGTGGGGCTCTCTATCTCTGGTTCTCTCCTGTCTGATTTCAACCTGACTTTATAGCAGCTATGGTTGCTCCATACACTATGCTTTGGTTCTTTAGAGTTTAGCTTCATGGTGCCCACTTCATCTTGCTGTAAGACTAAAATGCATAAATAGATAGAACTTGCATTATGTCATTCCCTTTTTTCAAGTGTTCGCTCATTTCTAGACTGTGGCAGCTTTTGTTCACTTTTCAATGCCTTCAGGTCATTTTTTTTGTGAGTTTTGAGCAGAATGTACATTTGTTATGTGTAGTAAGGCTAGTTCTAGTAGAAGCTGCTTGATCAAAGTAGTGGAGGCTTATCCTTGATTTAAGAAGACCTTACTTTTTCAAAGATGAGTCATTTACTTAAAATTCATGTATGTGGTATATCTTTCCATATATTTTAGGTTTTCTTTCGGTAAGGTTTAGTAGTTTTAGTGTTGATGTCATACAAATCTTTTGTTAAATTTATTCTCAGTTTTTAAACATATTTTATTATTTCTTTCTTCTCCCCAAAGCCCCCCAGTACATAGTTGTATATTCTAGTTGTGAGTGCCTCTGGTTGTGCTATGTGGGACGCTGCCTCAGCATGGCCTGATGAGCAGTGCTACGTCGGCTTCAGGGATCCAAACCGGTGAAACCTCAGGCCACCAAAGCTGAGCACGCAAACTTAACCACTCGGCCATAGGGCCAGCCCCCTAGCATATTTTAATGCTATAATAAATGGTGTTGTTTCTTTAAGTTCATTTTCTAATTGCTTGTTGCTTGTCCCTAGATACACTATTGATTTTCAAAATTTGATGAGACATGCTTTATATATTTTGGAGATATGATATTAATTGCATAAAATTTTTAGGATTGTAATATTTTATTATTTTTTTTCTTTTTTGAGAAAGATTAGCCCTGAGCTAACATCTGTGCCCATCTTCCTCTATTTTGTATAAGGGATGCCTGCCACAGCATGGCCTGATAAGTGGTGTGTAAGTCCGCACCTGGGATCTAAACCAGTGAACACTGGGCAGTGGAAGCAGAACGGGAGAACTTAACTGCTGCACCACAAGGATGGGCCCTATGAGATTTTAACTTTTAATTGATGCTTTTTATCATTATGAAATGTCCCCCTGTGTTTTTTGTAATCCGTCTTAAATTATATTATATAATGCTTGCTATTAATATAGCTACATTAGTTTTCTTTTCCGTATTGTTTGCATGGTATAACATTTTTCATCCTTTTATTTTCAATGTTTTTATATTTAAAATGCTTCACTTTTAGAAAGTGTATAATTATTATTTTTAAAATCTGTTTAGTTTTTCTTCCTTAATTTTTCTTTCTTCCATTGTTTATAATCCATGATGTGATTTTTATTATTTTAATCTTCTTTATTAGGCTATTAGTGATGCATTCTTTTATTATTCTATTAGTGGTTACACTTGTGATTACAACATGCATCCTTAATTTATTACCTGCTATATTAAATTTGTATTTTTACCACTTCCTGAATAACTCAAGAACATTGAAACTTTAGTCCATTTATATCCTTCCTGTCATTTGTGCTATTGTCATGTATTTTACCATTATGTGTGTTTTTTTCAATCACAGGGGCAAATAGCATTACCATTATAAACAAATGATATTCACTTACATTTACTGACATATTTTCTTTCTCCTTTGTTCTTCATTCTCTTTTACATTTTCACAGTTCTGTCTTGGAGCAATTTTCTTTCCATTAAAAAAACTATTTTTAGTGTTTCTTTCAGTGCAGGTTTTCTGTCAATGAATTCTCTCCTCTCCACTTGTGAGGAAATGTGTTTATTTTGCTTGTATATTTGCTGGATATTTCTACTGGCTATAAAACTCTTGATTGGATATTATTTTCTTTCAGCACTTTAAAGATATCATTCCATTGCCCTCTGGGGTCCATTATTTCTTTGGGAGAGTTACTTATACATTATTGAAAAATTGTTTTTAAAGTAATATGTGCTTTTTCTCTTGCTGCTTTTTAAATATGTTCTCCTTGTCTTTTATTTTAGCTGTTTGAATATGATATGCTTAGGTTTTACTTTCTTTGTATTCATCCTCCTTTGGATTCATAGGATTTTGGATTTTGAGATTATGGATTGTTATTGGAAATCTTTCATAAGCTTTGGAATATTTCACCCATTAATTCTTCAAATATCATTTCTTTCCTAGTCTCTATCTCTGTATTTCTCTTGTACTATAATTACATTAATATTAGACATTTTTAATGGGTCACATTTATTTAATTTTTTTTATGTATACTCTTTTTGTGCTTCAATCTGGATATTTTCTACTGACCTGTATTTCTGTTCACCAATCATATCTTCTTCTATGTCTAATCTTCTCTTAAACCATTTTATTGAACTTTTAATAACATATATTGCATTTTTTGCTTATAATTTCAACTTGATTATTAGAGATTCTACAGTTCTACTGAAATTCTCCATCATTTTCTCATTTTACTCATGGTGGTTATACATATTATACTTGGCTTTGTTATTATTCTCTATTTTTATTTGTTTTTTAGTAATTAGATCCTGTTCTTCAGCAATTCTTCTAATTTTTTATTGAAAGTTAGTGTGTTAGTTTGCTAGGGCTGCCACAGCAAAGTAACACAAACAACGTGGCTTAAACAACAAAAGTTTATTGTCTCACAGTTCTGGAGGCTAGAAGTCCAAGATCAAGGTGATGGCGAAGTTGGTTCTTCCTGTGAGGGAAGATCTGTGAGAGAAGGATCTGCTCCAGGCCTCTATCATTGGCTTGTAGATGGATGTCTTCTCCTTATGCATCCTCACATGGCATTCTCCCTTTGCGTATGTCTGTGTCTAAACTTCCCCTGTCTATAAGGATACTGATCATCTCGGGTTATAGGCCAAGCTAATTACCTCATTTTCACTTTATTATCTCTGTAAAGACCCTATCTCTGGATCAGGTCACATTCTGAGGTACTGGAGTTAGGAATTCACATATAAATTTGGAGGGAGGGGAACACAATTCAATCCAAACATTTGGATGTTGTGTGGGAAAACTCAGAAGCTCTGGACAGTGTCTTTTTTTCCTCCTGTCAGTTTTGTACATTTCTTATTAATTACATTCTAATTTCTTTATGGTTTTTGCCTTATAAGATATGTGGACTTTAGGTTTTATTGGTACTATCATATTCTCCTTTATTTCTCAACATATTTGTTTAAGAACAAGGGATATTTATTTATTTATTTATTTATGAAGAAGATTGCCCCTGAGCTAACATCTGTGCCAATATTCCTCTCTTTTATACATGGGATGCCACCACAGCATGGCTTGATGAGTGGTGTGTATGTCCACCTCTTGGATCTGAACCTGTGAACTCCAGGCCTCTGAAGAAGAGCATGTGAACTTAACCACTATGCCACTAGGCCACCCCCAGCCTGGAATTTTTAGGGGGCACAATTTTCAAGATCACTTTCAGGACCTATACTTCTTTCCAGAGTTCAAATCAGTGCATCTTCTCAGAACATTTATCTCTTGCAAAGAATCTTGTTCTGCTCTAATACAAAGTTAAGGAAATTAAAACTTTTAAATGGCTATTTCTTTTGAAATATAATTTTATACAATTAACCAAATAAATAATTTGATGACTCATATTTTCTGTTATCTTCTCGGGAGTTCTCTAGACACATCTCTGCTCTCTCTCTATCCTCTCCTACCATCTATTCCAGTGGAGTTTCATTGCTTACGTGGAAAAGGAAATTGCAATGGTACTATGTGTCTTATGTTGGTAGAGTACATTTCTTGTAGTTCTGTCTTTTAGGAGTGTCTCCTCCAATGAGCATGGCAATTTACTTTCCAGGAGGACTGGGAATAAGCAAGCAACAGGTTATCTCAAGTGAGGTGGGCATCTTTGGTATTTGCCTTGGGCATGGTGAAATGGTGGTGTGTGTCTAAGCCAAAAGATAACAATCATCAGGAAACTTCTTTCTCAGAAATGTGAGTAATGGTGAATAGTAGGCATGTGGAGATTCTACCACCTAGTTCTCAATTCAGAATCCTGAGGCTTCAAATATCCACATGAGAAGGGAAACACATATAATGGTTATATATTATTAGTATTAATTTCATCAATATTTTTAAAGCATAAGTTAGAGGAAATATTATTTAACATATATTATTTATGTGTTACTATTGAAATTTTTTTGGATACTCATGTTGCAGATTGCTTATATTATTACCATAGAAGAAAAACCATATTTTATCCATCTCACAAAGCAGTAAGTAATTATTTTATCCTTTCAAATTTTAATTCTTTGGTTTCTTGATTTTTAAAAATAGTTATGAATAGAATCATTTCAATTCAAATGTATATTTGATACCTATATTCATTTGATACCTATTCTATATCCATTATTGAATAAAGTCCTAGGCATACAAAAGACAATAAAACATGGTCGACGGTTAAAGAATTTATAATACCAGAAGATATATTCAAACACATTAATTAGAGAAATGGAGAATTTTATAGTATGTTATTATGATACATGTGTAAATGGTATTCTTTGGAAATCAGGGAAGGCTTTTTGGAAAGAGGTAAGAGATGACTTGTAGCTTGAGGGAAGATACCTAGTTAGCTCTGTAAAGAAGTGGGGTAGTATAGGAGGAATTCTGTTTAGAAGAAATCATATGCAAAACATGGAGGAGTGAAACAGAGTGGATTCTGTGGTGTGCAAAAAGTCAGTGTGAATTACTAAAGGACATACTTTATGGAAGATTGAAGTAGAAGATTTTGGAAAGGTAGGCAGGAGCCAGGTTGTAGGAGATCTGTAATGCTATGATAAGGATACTGGAAGCCAAAAATGTTTTTAAGCATGTACTTATATAGGCCCATTGAGTCTTGCAGGCTATTTTTGGGGAGGAAGAAGTAGAGGCGGGGTGTCTAAGTATATGATTATATAATAGTTTAGGTGAGTGATGATGGTGGCTTGAACAACGGCATTGGTCATAGCTCTGGAAAGAAAAAGTCAAAAGACCTTGGAGACAGATTTGATAGAGTGATTGGGAAACAGTGAGGAATCTTGCATAGTTTACTTATTGCTTAAGAAAATGGGTAGGTTATAGTGTAATTAAATGAGGAATATGAACACAGAGATGTTTATGTGAGGAAGAGGTGAGTTTGGTTTGCAGTGCCTATAAAATATCCAAGTGGGTTTTTCTACTAGGTATATGAATATAGGAATTTGCGTCTCTGGGGATATTGGCAATAGGGATAAAGATTTAGCAGTAATCAATAGTTTGGCTGTAATATTTTTTTTTTTAATGAGAGCTTACAGAGTGCATATAGGCTAGTGGCTAAAGGCTGAATCCCAGGAAAGACCAATATGTCTGGGATAGGTAGAACAAAAATGAGCAGCCAACATGGAAGATCAAGCTGGAAGTGTCAGCGAGGTAGGAAGATAAGCAGAAGGGTGATGTGTGATGTAAATTAAGTGATTAGATGAAGTGGCCCCAGTTTCAAAAATTATGCTAGAAGTCCACTGCAATGATTATTTTAAAATTGTCTTTTGGATTTGAAATTCTGGTGGTTATGAATCTTTTCCAGAGCAGTTTCAAGCTGAATAAGAATTTGCAAAGTGGAGAAACTGTGTAGACTACTCTTTTGACAAAATCTGTTCAGAATTGAAAATACATAGGGAATAGCTCAAGTAGGACATGGGGTCAAGGGAGAGTTATTTAGAGTGGTAAAGACTTGATAATAAACTTTTAAATAGTATTGAGACAAAAAAACAGTAGAGAGGAAGTTTGAAATTATAGGATCGAAAAAGTATGTGTCTTTACTATATAGCACAGGATGAAATTCGTAGTACAACTGTTAAGAGTTTGCTTTGAACAAAAGGAGTAGTCATCCTCTAGAAATAAAGATAAGGAATGAGGGTGGGTACAGGTGATCTGAAAGTGAGGTGACATGGAGGTTATGTGAGTTGATTGACAGAAGTGGTTTCAAGTTTTTGAATAGTTCTCAAGGAAAATGAAAGAAAATTCTGACCAAAGTTATTGAAAAGAACTTGGTAATTAGCTACACTTAGTGAATAGGAATTTATAGTGATGCCAAGAAAATCTGTCTAAGTTCTGTCATAACACTAAATTTTAATTTTGAGATTCAGGTTTAATTTCTGGAATCAATGAGCAATAAAGACAAAGATAAGAAAGTTCTATGCTGGAAATTGGGACCTGTGTTATTTCACCATTTGATATTTCTAGCAATTTGGGCTGTTTGTTATCATGCATTTTAGTATTGTACGTCACTATAGTTAAAATGCCTCCCTCAGCACCTAATTTATTGTAAATGACAGAAAAGTATCTGGACAATAGGATATGCCAAGATATTTGGCACTACATTAAATTCCTCAGCAAAAAAGAAAATTTCTATTATGAAGAATAATTTTTTCTGTTTTATATTTCACAACTTGAGCATGTTTTTGTGCTTTCTGCCTAGATCATTTCTATCTTCAGTTTTTGTTGTTTATTCTTATGACAAAGATGATACCCAACGTTCTAAGCCTTTGTTAGCTCAGGTAAGACCTAGAATTTTTACAGATTTCTTATTCTGGATTTTCTTTAAAAATATGAATATTCTGAAATTACTAGAATATTATTTTGCATATTCACTAAAATCGAATAACCTGGACTAGTTCTTATTTTTACCTGGCACCACTTCATTGGGCAATTGCCATTCACATTAAAGTCCTAAGGTAGCTAAAGTAGTAAATATAAATGACACATCTGGGGGATGTCTATTTTTAAAATAAGTTATCCATTTCTTTTTCTTTGTGTGGTTTTTTCCAGATGGATTGCAATTACCATGGATATGTTGCAGGTTTTCCAAATTCTCTTGTGTCACTCAACACTTGTTCAGGACTCAGGTTGTAGCCCATTTAAAAATATTTTATTTGCCAGTATTAGACCCTGCAGGTCTATAAGTTGGTCCTCCCTGTATCTTTTCTAGTTCTGCAGTCCCTGTGTTATTCCCGTTCCCTAAGGAGTGAACCAGAATTACTGATAAAATAGAGTTGGTCACCCTGGCTGCATCGGTTCCTGATGGGAGGCTACTTGTTGATTCTGATGGGATAAGCTGCTTGAGGCTTTGAACAATCTTGAGTGTAGGAGGGGGTTGATTGGTCCATACGTCTGTAGTTTTCCCAAATTCTTTACGTTTTTACTCATTTGTTAATTTCCTAGAATGAGTGACAGCTGTAAAATGTCTGAATCTGATAGACACTTTGGGTCTACTCTCAGTTGTTTGTAGACAGGTAGTACCTCCAATTCAGCGCACACACAAATGATTTAGGGCACTATGTGTCAGGGGAGAGTTAAGTGTCTTAAAAAGAAAAAAGGGACCTGATACTAATGATAAGTGCCTATACAGCCTATGGGCTTGTTTAGAAAATGTGTACCCTAAAGGCAAGGGTCATAGCTTGTTAAAGCACGTGAATCCATTCCACTAACATGCTTTCTTTAAGATAATCAAAATATTTCCCTCGGAGTATTTTTAATATAAAGCAATACGTATCCAATGGTATCACCGGTCCAGTTCCCGGGTAATACCTGAAAGAATAAAGAGATAAAGTAGAAAAACTAAGGTAACTTTAAATGTGAAAAAAAAAATCCTGGCCAAAATTTCTTATTAGAATATTAGATTATAGTTTTGGTAGAATCATTTCAGACTTCTTTTGATTATCTTAACATTCAGGGGAACATTGCAGATTAAAAACGTCTCATATGGAATCGAACCAATGGAGGCTATATCAGGATTCGTGCACATGATTTATAAGGAAAAAAATGATAACGCTAATATTCGTCTCTTAGGAGAAGATGAAACTTACAGCCGTAATTCAGAATTTCAAATGAGAGAAAGTTCAAAAGTAAGTGTTGACTTTCTAATTTTAACTTATTAGTATAATTTTGTGAAACGAAAAATACTTTCAGAGCAAAATTTAGTGACTTACAATCATAAAATTACTTTTTCGTGAGGGCCCTGTATGACTTTTAAAATGGATAGAGAATGAAATTAAGTTCTTTGTTATGCTTGTTATTAAAGTCTAGCAAAAATTTAGGTAATTAATCTTAGAAACCAGTATGTGAATATAGGATTAAAGAAAGCAAAATAAATAATGTTCACATGTGGGCATTTGGATAATTAGTGTAAATTATTCATTTTCCTCAATTACTCTGATAATTTAGGTGAAAATATTATGTGATCTGGATTTCTAAGTTAAATCATTGTTTCATGAGAGTTCAGAAATGAATATCAGTGGCTTACATAGGTACATGTTAAGCAAAGTGATGAGCTCCTCCTCCTGAAAGACCTATAAATTGCCATCAGTAAGATACCTGGCTCTCCTGAGCTGCCATTGACCGTACACTTCAGTAATATTTTTCTAAACTCTATTGTTTGCTAAAAGTAGTTTCCTAATAAGTTGTAGCAGAATATCTGTCCATGTGTAGTTACTGTGAAAATTATCACAAGACTGAGGAAAGAAAAGCTTTATGTTATAAACTTTCAATTTGTTATAAAAATTCAATTTTCAATTTCAGCTGTTGCTAAAATCAAAAGATATCTGAATTTTTATCTAGCTTGAAATATCGTTGAAAATTCTTATTAACCTGAAGCACCTTTTAGACTGAAATTTTCTGAATGGTAGCTAAATTTTGTATTTGACACAGTCTTGTTATAGTCATGTTAGTAGCAACATGTCTCTCAGTTTATCTCTGAGGATAAATTTTAATAGAAGGTAAATTTTTGGAAATTCCTCAGGACCCATGTTGTGTGTTTTTCAGAGAACTGAATCGTTTAAGTCATTCCCTCGATATCTTGAAATGTATATTGTTGTGGATAAAAATCTGGTAGGTCCTTTTTTATGTATTGTTATTTTTAAATGATTTAATATTTGTCTTTTAACTTTATTTCAATGATGTAATAAAAATTTTAAACATTTTTTGTGTTTTGATAAATGTTTATTTTGCTTTTGCAATTAATAAGTGCTTAAAAATTGTGAATAAACTAAGTTTTTGTTAATTCACTTATTTTTTATATAAGATCTCTCTAATTGCTTTTGTAAAAGGAAGCATCTTTTCATTTTCTAAAGCTTGTCAGGAATTTTTCTTTTTTTAAAAAAAACGGACTACATCCTCAATGAAAGTACAGATTAAAATTCCTCCAAACCCTCAACCCTGACATGCACCAATAATGTTTAACTGCCTCGGCCTAATTGGAAGGGTAGTCTACAAAAATAAATATGCTGCTTCTTTCAAGCAAAGGGAGAAAACAAGTTATCTGTTTTGTTCTCAGTTCTAGGTACATGAAATTACAGAAAAACAAACGAAATTCTCGTATTGAGGATTCATGACTAAACTTCAGATCTTGTATGTGTTAAGATTTTGAATTTATAAAACATAGGTGGTTAGGAGATTCTAAGCTATAAGGCAACGTTTGTCCCAGGTTGGTAAAATCCAAGGGCACCTAATGGAAGCAGATAGTAGTTCTGGAGAAATGTATCTTCAAGTAGGATTCTCATAGATTAATATCAGCCATATATGAGCTCAAAATCTGGAATAAAATTAGCCACCGTGAACAAGGTTTAGCAAAACAAAAGATGGTGGATTTAGATCCAGAAAACCTTCAGATATTAATATTTTAAGATATGTTGTAAAATAAAAATATTATTTCCCATAAGGGAATCTGTTTCTTCCAGAAACAGGGAAGCTGAGCTAAATGTTGTCAGAGTTAACAAAAATTGAAGTGTATGGCTCACTAAAGAGTCAGAGGGTTTTATAGTATAGCTATGTTGACTCAGTACAAATCCAGTGCATACTCTGAAATCATATTCCTGTAAAAGTACAAAGCAATTAGAAGTAGGAAAGCAGAATTTCAAGTGTAATCAATCAAAAAAAAAGAAGGAAATAAAGGAAAATAAAAACATTATACATTAAGCATTTGTTTCGTAAATGTGGGGCAAATTTAAATGCTGAGGTTAAGATAAAAGATTTTAACTCAAATATACAGTTATTTAGATGTAGAAGGACAAAGTACTGCAATTAAAAAACAAAGATAAAGATCCATTGAAAGCAAAGACAGAGATTATCATGCAAGACAAACACACATACATGCACATGTTCTGCTTACAACTGATGTATCTAAAATATGGCACTTATGAAAGTAAAAGATTGTGAAAATATACCATAAAAACAAAAACTCTAAAAACTTGTTTAGCCAGATTAATATTAGATGAAGTGGACTTTAAGATAAGTGTATCTATTACTGCATAGCAAACTATTCCAAAATTTAGTGGCTTAAACCAATAACCACTTTTTTATTTTGTTGGGAGCTGAGAGATGTTTTTGGAGTTTTATCAAGCTCAGACCCTTTTAAGTCTAATTTGGTAGCCTTTTAACGATACAGCTATCTTAAAAACTTTGTTGGCTTTCTCTCTGTTTCCTTTTTACTGGATTACTTTTTAACTCCTTCTTTCCTCACAGAGAAAGTGTTCTTTATTAAGATTTCAGAGGTATAGGGATACACTTAAAGAGGTACCAACTACTTAATTTAAACAAATATCCATTGCTATGTGGTTACCAGTGGCAGACGTGAGGAGTGGCTGTGGCCTTGGTGAAGCCCAGTGGGAAGGTTGCTGCGAAGTTCCCCCAGCGTCCTTGAAATAGCCCACCAGTGGGAAGTTACCCATTTCTCTAATTATTTTCTAGTCAAGATGTACCTTTTGTTGTATTTCATAGTAAACTAGATTTATCAGTTATACATACACGGTTTAGAGTCAGATCTAGGATTGTTTCCTAGTTTTGTGCATTAAACTGTGTAATCATTTTTTTATTGTGGTAAAAATCATAACATTAAATTTGCCATCTTAACCATTTTAAAATGTACAGTTCAGTAGTCTTAAGTCTATTCACATTATCGTGCTACAGATCTCTGGAACATTTGCCTTTTGGAAACAAACTGTGCCTACTAAACACTAATTTCCCCATTTCCTTCCCTCCAGCACTTGGCAAACACCTTTCTACTTTCTGTTTCTGAGATTTTGACTAAATACTTTATATGAATGGAATCACACAGTATTTGTCCTTTTGTGACTAGCTTATTTTGCTTAGCATAATGTCCTTAAGTTTCATCCATGCTGTAGCATGTGACAGTATTTTCTTCTTCTTTAAGACTGCATAATATTCCATTGTATGTTTATACCACCTTTTCTTTATCCAGTCACCTATTAATGGACATTGGGCTTTCTTCTACTTCTTGGCTGTTGTGAATATTGCTGCAAGGAACATGGATGTGTAAATATCTCCTTGAGATCTTGCTTTGAATTTTTTAAGTGTATACCCAAAAGTCAGATTGCTGGAACATATGGTAAATCTATGTTTACTTATTTGCAGAACCACCATACTGTTTTCCAAAATGGCTACACCATTTTACATCCCGACCAACAGTGCTCAGGGCTTCTAATTTCCCCTCACTCTCACCAACACCTGTTACTTTCTGTTATTTTGCTAGTGGCCATCCTAATTGCTGTGAGGTGATAGCTCACTGTGGTTTTGATTTGTTTCTCTTATGATTAGTGATGTGAGTGTCTTTTCATACACATGTTGGCCATTTGTGTATTTTATTTGGAGAATTGTCTATTCCAAGTCCTTTGCCCATTTTTCAATTGCATTACTTGGTTTTCATTGTTGTCGAGTTGTAGGAGTTCTTTATATATTCTATATATTAACCCTTGTAAGATATATGTTTTGCAAATAACTTTTTTCACTCTGTAGCCTGCTTTTTCAGTCTGTTGATTGTTTGCTTTGATGCATAAAAGTTTTTAAGTTTAATGTAATACAATTTGTGTACTTTTACTTTTTTTTGCCTGAGCTTTGGGTGTCATATCCAAGAAATCGTTGCCAAATCCAATGTCCTAAAACTTTTCCTCTATGTTTTCTTCTAGGAGTTTTGTAGTTTTAGGTTTTATATTGAGGTCTTTAATAAATTTTGAGTTGACTTTTGTATATGAGTTAAGGTAAGGGTCCAACTTAGTTCTTTTGCATTAGAGATTCAGTTTTTCCAGCACCGCTGTCATCCCATTTTATCCTGGCCTGAAAATTTTCTGTTGAATAATTTGCTGCTAGTCTTATGGGGTTTCACTTGTATGTGATTTCTGCTGCTTTCAAAATTCTTTCTTTGTCTATGACTTTAGAAAATTTAATTATAATGTGTCTCATTGTAGCCCTATTTGGGTTCAACCTATTTGGGATCTTTAGGGCTTCATGGATCTGGAGTTCTATTTCTTTTCCCAGATTTGGCAAGTTTTCAGCTGTTATTGCTATAAATATACTTTATGTCCTTTTTTCTCTTTCTTCTGCTTCTGGTTTCCCATATTATGGATATTTTTTATTTTTGTTATTTGTCATAGGTCCTATAGGGTTTCTTCACTCTTTTTAATTCTTTATTCTTTTGCTCCTCTCAGTGCATAATTTCAAATTCCCTGTCTTACAGATGACTGATTCTTTCTTCTGCATGGTCAAGTCTGCTGTTGAAGCTCTCTATTGAATTCTTCAGTTCAGTCATTGTATTTTTCAGCTCTAGGATATCTGTTTTTTGGTTTTTTTTAATGGTTTCTATTACTTTGTTGAACTCATTTTGTTCATGAATTGATTTCTTAATTTTCTTTAGTTTTGTACATATTCTTGTAGTTTACTAAGCTTATTTAGATGATTATTCTGAATTCTTTGTCTGACAGTTCATAGATTTCCATTTCATTAGGGTCAGTTATTGGAGCTTTGTTAGTTTTCTTGGGTGATGTCATATTTTCCCGATTTTTTTGTGATCCTTGATTCCTTACATTGATATCTGAACATTTGAGTAAGCTATCTCCATTCCAGACTTTACAAGTTTGCTTTGGCAGAGAAAATCCTTGTTAATCCTTAACATGTTAATTCAGCTTAACTTGGGACTCTGGCAGTGTCAGCTGGTAGTGTCGTTGGGCAGGTGGGGTTTGCTATCAGGGTGTATTTTTGGATGAGGCTACTTCATGAGCTCTGAGGTTGGGGGTAGGGTGCTGCTGGCTGAGAACAGTTGTATAGGACTGCTGGCTTAGTTCCCTGCCCACGTGAGGCTGTAGGATGGGCTTTGTAATTCCCTGGATTCTCTAGCTGGGCTTCCTAGATGCTCAAGACTGAGTCTATACTCAGCAGGAGGTGGGGCTATGAATTAGCTTTTATACCTTAGTGTGGCAGCAAAATGAGCCCTGTAGCCACAGCTTATGTGTAAGGACCCAAGTCAGGAAACACTCTGTACTGAATTCCCTGGCCAGTTGGAGCTACCAGTTTTACTCTTCAAATATAGAAAGCTGCAGCCTGTGTTTTTGTTCAAGTGCCACTGTAAACAGTGCTATAGGATGGGCTTTGCAGCATCCTGTGTACTCTGATAGGTTCCCTGATCAGATGGGCTGAAGGATATATTCAGCCATGGGCTGGGCTATGAATTAGTTTTCCTGCCTGGGCAGGGCCCCCATACAGGCCTTAATTCTGGTCAGTCTTTTGTTTAAGGATCGAATTAGACAAAATTATGCACCAAGTTCTCAGGCCTGATGAGCCACCATTCTAGCTCTGCAGATGAGTGGGACCACGGCCTGGGCTGTTCAGTAAAGTGCTGCTCTAATTGGAGCTGCAGAATGGGCTACACAGATTCCCAGAGCTCCAGTTAGGTTTCCTGGTCGGGCTGGGCTAGAGGCTGTATTCAGCTTTGGATGGGGCTGTAAATTAGTTTCCTGCCCAGTTTGTACTGTAGAACAGGCCCCGGACCAGAAATGCTCTTTGTTTGTGGATCAACTCAGACAGAACTACATCTTAAGCTCCCTGGCCAGTCAGGGCCACTGTCTTGGCTCTGCAGATGCAGAGTCACTGGCTGGGCTCTCCACTCAAGTGCTACTGCAATCGAGGCTGCAGGGTGGGCTACTGAGATTCCCAGGAGTTCTGGTTAGCAGGGTTGGAGGCTGTATTTGGAGATGGGCAGGGCTACAGATTACCTTCCCTGCCCAAGAATATTATATATTTGACAGTAGATATTACATATCATTAGATATGAAATATAGATATGTCATATATATGTATAGACAGTTATTAAATATGACATATAGATATTATATATTAGGTATTATTGAATTAATATTAAATTTCTTGGACATGATAATTGTATAGTGGGAAAACAGGAGAAAATCCTTATTTTTACAAGCTACATCTGAGGTATTCGCAACTTACTATCAAATAGTTCAGCAAAATGAACAATGCATGCCCCGATCCACATCTGTATACAGATAGATAAAGATATATAGAAAGAACTAAATGTGGCAAACATTAATAATAACTTAATCTAGGTGAAGGATGTAGGGATAGTCTGAAAACTTTCAATTTTCTGTAGGTTGAATTTTTTCAAAATAAAAAGTAAACGCTATTTGCCAAAATTAATGAATCCTTAAAGTGGGTGAATTTCAGTGTATATAAATTATACTTCAATAAAGTTGACCTAAAAGCTTTAGAGTAGGGTAGTCACAAATAAACATGCATTTCAAAAAATTATTTAAATAGGCTTTTATCATTAAGTCAAAAAGAAAGAGAAATGCACTGCTGCCTCCAATCAGTTGATAGGGTGTGGTGTTGCCTCATTTACGTAGCCATATTCAGCATCTTCCTAGTAAGCATTATTAACTATTTTAGAAAAAATAGTTAAAACCTTGATGAATCCTCAAAATTTTTGATTTTCATCTTCTGATCGATCAAGGTCTTCTTATCCAGGTGGGTCCAGTTGATAAAAATGAAGAAACTTGTTTTAAAATGTTTAAACATATCTGAATATACAATGTTAAATGTATAACCTTGAAATCATCACAGAAAGAAAACCCAAAATATTCTCATATAATATGGCAAAAGTCAAAAGGAAATACTGTGAGGACATGAATAAGAAAATAGAAACTTATGGGTCAACTTTATTGATTACAATAATGTGAGTGAGTTAAATGTCCCTGTTAAAGTGCTAAGAATCTCAAATTAGATGACACTTATGAGACAACTTAAAACAAAATGGCAGTGTTAGGTATAAAACATTTATTAAAAGACCAACAAAAATGTGCCAAGGTTAGTAATCAAAAAGAAAATCAGGATGACATTACTATTAGATCAAGTAAGATTCAGGATAAAAAGTCTTAAGTAGAAGAATGGGAGGGATATTTTATATTGAAAAACACAATTCAAATTAAAGATGTATTTCTAATAATAAACATTTAGTTGCCAAGTGTGTTATGATGAAACTGGAAAAGCAAAACTTTTGGGAATACTCAGGAGAAACTAACAAAACCCAAAGCTATAGTGGAACACAGTAAAGCATTTCTTTTAGCCTTTAAGAGACAGACAAATAATAAATGCTAGCACATAAAGATCAAATTATTTATCAGCTTGCTTTACTAGACACTTATTGACCTTTGTGGCTTATGAATGGGTGCCATATACATTCAAATGTCTATAGATATCTGTGGAAAATGTATAGCAAATGTATGCAAAGGTAGTCATCTCTAGGTCACAAGGAAAATATCCATAATTTTGTAAAAGTAAGAACTTATATGCCAAAACTCTGTCACAATATATTAAAACAATAAGGAATAAAAAGAGATAAGGCAAAAAATAATAAAATGAAAAATTTTAAATACCATTATGAGTAGCTTTTTCAATGTTGAAAAAAAACCCAGTTATAAACTATTTAGAAATTAATGAATTCTATACAATATTTCAAAATTTAGAGAGTTTGTATTAATCAGGACAGGCAAGGTTTTGCTATGGTAATAAATAAGTGCAAAATCTTAGTGGCTAAACACAGTTTATTTTTCGTTCATGCGACATCAGCCATGGGTCTGGGTGACTCTCCAGAACAGCTGTCTTCTATGTGTTGGCTCACCACTCCAGAATGCCTGGATTTTTTTTGGCATTTCCATATGGATAGTTTCTTTTCTGATTGCCAAGCCAACAGAAAAGCAGACCCAAAGGGGTATGAGCCACGATAAGGAAATACTTCCCCTTAGAAGTGACATTCATCACTTTTGCCCTCATTTCATCGGCCAAAGTAAATCACCTGGCCCATGCCTTTCTTTAAAGAGGAAGAGTTCCTGAACTAGAAGATAACTGAATGTTGGTAAATAGGGATAATGCCTACCACAGAGGATAGTACCAAAACTAGACACAGAGGAAACTCATATTTTTGAAAGAATTTGCTATTAGGAAAGTAGGAATGAAAAATGTATAAATGAAGCTTTCAATTTAAAGTTTTAAAGCTGTAAAACAAGAGAAATATAAGGAGAATGGGCAATAATTAATAAGAAGCATAAGTTGATGATAAACAGAAACATTAAAATGGATAAGTGAATTCAAGAGCTGGTTTATTGAAAAAAATAGGTAGAAAGTATAATTAAGCAAAAAGGAAGAAAACATGTTATGGTGTTAAAAAGGATGAAGATGATATAACCATGGCCTTGGAGAAGATTCAAACAAACACAGATTTGATGAATTCTCCAAAGGAGATAAAAATTTAAACGAAATCATAACATTGTACACCTTAAACTTACACAATGTTGTATGTCAATTATATCTCAAAAAGGTGGAAAAAAATAATTTGAATGGATCAGTTGCTAATGTTTGGGATAGACCATTTTAAAGGAGAGTTCTTTAAAATGTTTCAGGAAGACACAATTCATATGCTAATATAATTCTAGGATATAGGAAAAATATGCAACAATTTTAGGTAATGATCTAATATTTAGTAAACAACATTTCATTTGCTCAATTATGCAAAGTGTGTGTGCACACACATGAGCAACAGGCCCATTTTTCTTAAAGCTACAAACTTCTAAACAAAATATTATATTATTTTCCATAGTATATTAGTGAATGTAATGATGGTTTAATATTAAGTAATATATCAGCGAAATGTATTGCATCAATAAGTCAAAAGACGAAAATCATTTTGGTATGCTTCAAAAAGACTTTTGATAGAAGCTCAACTCTATTTTTTATAAAAGCTTTAGTATATAGGGAGATTTAGAACTAGGTATTTCTCAACATGATCCAAAATACTTACCTTAAACTGAACACCACTTACTGATGAAATATTTGAGGTCTTCCAATGAAAACTCAGGAGCAAAGCTCATATTGTGCTGACATTTTTAAGCATTAGACAAAGAAACAGCTTATTGGAATAAAGAAGAAGTTAGATGTAAGTTGCTCCGTGGTGTGAAAGGATGTATCTGAATATAGTATCCAGGATCACTATAACAGTGAGCCTCTCATTCTAGATTTCCCTTTGTTATGCATGTATTTTTTGGTCTGTGATTATATGTATTATTTTAGAAATAACTATATTTTGAAATACCACATTAAAAAATTTATGATTCAATTTTCATAAACAATAAGTAATGCCCAAGTTGAAACATTGTTTAAAATCATTTTATTAAATGTCTTTATTATATAAATTAAATTTCTAATTAATTAATTAATTTGCTGAGGAAGATTTGCCCTGAGCTAACATCTGTTGCCAGTCTTCCTCCGTCTTGTATGACAGCTGCCACCACAGCATGGCTACTGACAGATGAGTGATGTAGGTGCACTCCTGGGGCCACCAAAAAAGAACCTGGGCCACAAAAGAAGAACACGCTAAATTTAACCACTAGGCCTCCGGGCCTGTCCCTGTTTATGTTTTTAAATAAATTATTATTGATAGTCATTATTGGTTTCCAGGATTTCACTTGGAATGTGGCCCCATAGCTATTTTGGAATATAGCACATTATACGTGTAAGGGGTATATGATATATTAGTGTCATCCACTAGTCTTAAAAATAATTTATCTTTTTCAGTTTGATTACATGGGCTCTGATATAAAGGCTGTAACACAGAAGATTATTCAGATAATTAGCTTTGTTAACGCAGTAAGTTTTTAAAAACTATTTTGTTTATATACTTTGTAAAAGTATAGGTAATATGAATTGATGTGTATAGTATTTTGCTGTGCTGTTGAAGAGTTTCCATAATCAAAATATTGAATTAGATGTCTTAAATGTATTTTTATGAAAGTTTAACATAATATTCAAATTTATTTAATTTTTTTTATCTTCTCCTTTTAGATGCTTACCCAATTAAAAATGACTGTTGTAATATCTTCCATAGAAATCTGGTCAAATAAAAACAAAATTTCTACTACAGGGACTCCTAATAATATATTATTTAGATTTTTAAACTGGAAAAGCACACATCTCTTCCAACCTTATCATACTGCATACTTATTTGCGTGAGTACAGTATTGTGTATTTGCATAGCATTAAAGGAATAACCCAAAATGATTTCATATGTTAATTATGAAAAGTAAACTTTATTTAATATTATCTGTGTTGTTAAATTTGATAGCTACCATGTGACAGGATAAAAATATAAGTTAAAGTCCTGTCCTCAAGGGACTAATGTGAAGGAAGACTTTAAAAAACTTTGATCAACTGACATAAAATTATCTGATAAAATTAATATTTCATAAACACATTGAAATAAGAAGAGGAGGTAAATTATGAGTGATATGACTTCTTTGTTTTCCCTTGGCTTATAACTTTTACTACCTGTTATCTTATCTCTGCCTTCTTGTCTCTCATCTGAATAATTATGTTTTTATGTTCTAATAACTTGAATACATTGAATTTTTGCACTATCTAGAATCTAATGCACAGAAAAATCATTCATCTTTAGTGAATAAATGAAGAAGGAGATCACAGAAAATGGAATTTTCCGGGCTTTTATAAAAGTAGAGAGAACCAAAACAAAAACTATAACCCTTACTGCAATGGCATTTTGCATAAGCTATTAGGCCTCACCCTTATTATACTTCTGGATGTTGTCAAATTCAAAATTTATAAATACATATTGAAATATTCTCAACATGGAAGGTTTGAGAAAAATGTATTTAAATAGTTTAATTCAGAGTAGCATGTTACTTAGACATAGTAATTGTTCAATAATGTTTGCTGCTATTAAAATTACCATCATTAATAATACTATTCTCTAATGCAATTGTGAGGAAAATTTTATTTTTTAGCTACAAGAAACAGCCTAGATTTATAGGAGCCACATTTCCTAGAAAGATATGTGACAAGAATTATGCTGCAGGAGTTGTCCTGGTATGTAATTATTATCCAGTTTGCTCTCATGATTTTCATGTTTCACAATTTCCTAAATATTTTAAAGCATCAATAAACATATCATGTAGTTTACTCATCCTTTAATAGTCTTTATATTACTAAGTTGGAGAATAAAAATTGAACTGTATATAATTCCTTCAAAAAATAGAACATTTATAAATTGAACTGAACATAATGTCATTAAAAAAACCTATTTGGCCTTTATAAGTCAAAGTTTAATGTTTTGAATAGTAGTACGCTTGCATGGATATTCACTATATAATCAATGCAATTTTAGTGTTAGTTGTTAAACATATTATCCATTTTTCTCTCAAAATTGACAATTGCTGTACATTCATGTGCTTTTCTAAGTGACATTCGTTAGTTTTTCTATTTTAAGAGAACTATTTTATCATTGCATTCAATTCTTTATTGTATGTTTGGAAGGAGCAGACTGTTGTAGGAAGAAACTGCCATCAAATATTCATAATCTACATCTTTCTGGGGAAAGTGAGAAAGAGCTCTTACTGAAGAGTTATATTCCTTTTACAACAAGTTATACAGAAAGTAGAGAAGTGAACTAAGTTGAGAGTGCTTCAGCAAAAGAAGTCTGTACTAGGATTTTTATACTGACCCATTTGAATAGTTGGTTGACTTTTAGTAACATGTACAACAACGTAAATTGCCATTGACAGTTTAGACAGATTTAAAAGCAGTTCTGTTATGTACTTATGACCATTACTATAAAAGACATATTGAGTGATTGGGTAAATCTTAAACCAGTTTTGGGAGTTATTTGTTACCATAGCTAAAAAACAATCAGACATTTCCTAGGAATTTGTTTTTATTCTCAGCTTCTGCTTTTGGTCCTCCCTCAGGCAAAGTTTGAGGAAAGACCATCACCAATGATTCAGGTCTTGAAGATAATAAGAATTATTGAATATAAGTGGATTAGTATTTGTGTTTTCCTGGTGCCATTCTTCAGACTTTAATTTTGATTGGCATTTTCATAATAAAAATTTGTAAAGGAAAAGAACTAATATATGATTCAAGCAAGAATTCTGTAAAAATGTCAGTATAAAATTAAAATATAATAATAAAAATATTAAAAATACAAATATAGGAAATAAAATAAGTAGATATAACTACCAGAGACAAAGATAGAACCAGCAGTAGATATTATACCAGCAACAAGCAGTTTGAAGATTAAATTTTTAAAAGATAGATAGCAATCATAATATTTTAAAATATTTTTTTAAAGTTTAGAACTTTTTCCTTAAACACAGTAGCTTTACTAAATGTCTTGAAATCAGGCACTTTAAGTCCTCCAACTTTGTTCTTCCTCAATACTGTACTTTCTGTATTTAACTTTGTGTTTTCATATAGATTTTGGAATTGGCTTGTCTAGTTCCACACCCACAAAAATGCTCACTTAGATTTTGATTGGGGTGGTGTGTAGTTTATGAACCAATTAGGGGAGAACTGACATCTTAATAGCATTGGACTTTCCAATCCACTCACATGATTTCTCTCTCCATTTACTCAGGTTTTTAAAAAGTTCTCTGTAGAGTTTTAACACATCTGCTAAATTTATTCTTAGGTATTTTATATGTTCTGATGCTATTGCAGCTAGTATTGATTATTTAAATTGATCTTCCAATTTTTCACTGCTAGTGTTATACATATGTAGTTGATTTTTATGTTTTCTACATATCCTATAACTTTGCTGAATTTAACATGTCAGATCCATGATTTTTCCAGCTTTAATGAGATGTAATTGACATGTAACATTATGTAAGTTTAAGACGTACAGTATGAATTACGTATGTATTGTGAAATGATTGTCTCAATAAGGTTAGTTAACACATCCATCATCTCACATAGTAACCATTTGAGTGTGTGTGGTGAGAACCTTTAAGATCTACTCTCTTAGCAACTTTCAAATATACAATACAGTATTATTAACTATAGTCACAATGCTGTATGTTACATCCCAGAAACTAGAAGTTTATACCCTTTGACCACTTTCACTCACTCCCAGCCTCCAGCACCCACTCCCCGCCAGCAAGCAGCAATCTTTTCTCTGTTTCTATGAATTTGGTTGTTTTGGATTCCACATGTAAGTGAGATCATGCAGAATGTGTCTTTCTCTGTCTGACTTATTTCACTTAGCATAATGCCCTCAAAGTTCATCCATGTTGTCCCAAATGGCACAATTTCCTTTTTTTAATGACTGAATAATATTCACACACATACATATGTATGTCACAATTTCTTTATCCATTCATCTGTCAATAGACGCTTAGCTTGTTTCCGTGTCTTGGCTATTGTGAATGATGTGTGGTGAACACAGTGTGCAGATATCTCTTTGAGACGGTGATTTCATTTCCTTCACATAAACACCCAGAAGCAGAATTGCTGATTCATATGGTAGTTCTATTTTTCTTTTTGTCAAGAAACTCCATACTGTTTTCCATAGTGGCTGCACTGATTTACATTCCTATCAACAGTGTACAAGGGTTCCATTTCCTCCACAGCCTTGCCGACTTTTGTTACATCCTGCCTTTTTGATAATAGCCATTCTAACAGGTGTGAGGTGATAGCTATTGTGGGTTTGATTTGCCTTGCCCTGATGATTAGTGATGTTGAGTACCTTTTCATGTATATGTTGGCCATTTGAATATCCTCTTTGGAGAACTGTCTATTCAGGTCCTTTGACCATTTCTTAATATATTTTGGATATTAACCCCTTATCAGATGTGTAATTTGCAAATATTTTCTCCCCTTCAGTATGTTGCCTTTTCATTTTGTTGATTAGTTCTTTTCCTATGCAGAACCTTTTATATTGATGTAGTCCCACCTGTTTATTTTTGCTTTTATTGTTTGTGATTTTGATGTCATAGCCATAAAATCATTGCCAAGACCAGCATCAAGGAGATTTTTTACTGTTTTCTTTGAGGAGTTTTATAATTTTACTCCTTACCTTTAAGTCTTTAGTTGATTTTGTGTTAATTTTTGTGAGTGGTTTAAGATAGGAGTCCAGTTTCGTTATTATATATGACTATCCAGTTTTACCAGCACCATTTATTGAAGAGACTGTCTTTTCTCAATTGAATGTTCCTGGCTCCCTTGTCAAATATTAGTTGACTGAATATACAAGGGTTTATTTGTGGGCTCTCTATTCTGTTCCCTTGATCTATGAGTTTGTTTTTATGCCAGTTCCATACATTTTTGATTATGATAGGCTTTGTAGTGTAGTTTAAAAACAGGAAGTGTGATACCTCCATCTTTGTTCTTCTTTCTCAGGATTACTTTGTTTGTTTGGGGTCTTTTGTGGTCTCATATGAATTTTAGTTTTTTTTTTCTATTTCTGTGAAAAATGCCATTGGAATTTTGATAGGGATTGCATTGCATCTATAGATGGCTTTGGGTAGCATGGACATTTTAACAATATTAATTCTTCCAATCCATAAACATGGGATATCTTTCCATTTAATTGTGTCTTCTTCAATGCCTTTCATCAGAACCTTACAGGTTTCAGAGTAGAGACCTTTCACTCCCTTGCTTAAATTTGTTCCTAATATTTTGTTGTTTTTATTGCTATTGTAATTTCTTTTATTTCAGTTAACTCGTTAATATATAGAAATGCAACTCCTTTTTGTAGGTTTATTTTGTATCCTGCAACTTTACTGAATTTATTAGTTCTAACAATTTTTTGGTGAAGTCTTTAGGATTTTTCTATATATAAGATCATGTTATCGGCAAAGACAGACAATTTTACTTCTTCCTTTCTGATTTGATTGCCTTTTATATCCTTTTCTTTTTTGCATGCTCTGCCTAAAACTTCCAGTACTATACTGAATAGGAGTGGTGAGAGTGGGCACTCTTTTCTTGATCCCTATCTTAGAGGAAAAGATTTACCCTTCATTGTTGGAGTGTGATGTCAGCTGTAGGTTTGTCATGTATGACCTTTATTATGTTGAGGTACATTCCTTCTGTTCTCAATTTCTTGCGATGTTTTTTAAAATAATGAATGGATATGGAATTTTGTCAAATGGTTTTTCTACATTTGTCGAGATGATCATATGATTTTTATTTCATTTTAATAGTGTGATATATCACATTTATTTATTTGTGTATGTTGAATCCTCCTTGTATCCCAGGGCTGAGTCTCATTTGATCATGGTTTATGATCCTTTTAACATGCTGTTGAATTTGATTTGCTTCTATTTTGTTGATAACTTTTTGCTTCTATATTCATCAGGGACATTAGTCTATTATCTACCTTTCCTTGTAATGTCCTTATCTGGCTTTGGTCTCAGGGTAATAATGGCCTCTTAAAATGAGTTTGGGAATATTTTTTTGTCTTAAATTTTTGGGAATATTCTGAGAAGGATTAGTTTACTTCTTCATTAAATGTTTGGTAGAATTGCCCAGCGAAACAATCTGGTCCTGGGCTTTTATTTTTTGAGGGGTTTATGTTTACTGATTCAATCTCCTTGCTTGTTATTAGTCTGATCAGATTTTCTACTTCTACATGAGTCATTCTTGGTAGATTATATTTTTCTAGGAATTTATTGATTTCTTCTAGGTTGTCCAATTTGTTGATGTATGATTGTTCACAGTAGTTTTTTAAGATTCCTTGTATTTTTGTGGTATAATTTGTAATGTCTACTCTTGCATTTATAATTGTATTTATTTGGGTCCTCTCTAGCTAAAGTTTTGTCAATTTTGTTTATCTTTTCAAAGAACCAACTGTTAGTTTTTACATTTTTTTCTATTGATTTCCTATTCTCTATTTCATTTATTTCTGTTCAAATCCTTATTATTTCCTTTCTTCTGCTAATTTTGGGCTTAGTTTTTTTTTTTCTACTTCCTTGTGATGTAAAGTTAGATTCAGATCTTTCTTTTTTATTGACGTGTGCATTTATTGCTATTAATGTCCTTCTTATAACTGCTTTTACTGCATCCCGTAATTTTTGATATATTGTATTTCCACTTGCATTTGTCTCAAGATTTAAAAAAATTCCCTTTTTTATTTTTTTATCCATTTATTGTTCAGGAATGTGTTGCTCAATTTCCATGTATTTGTGAATTTTAAAGCATTCCTCCAGTTATTGATTTCTAGTTGCATACCATTGTGTTCAGAAAAGATGCTTGATATAATTTTGATCTTCTTGTATTTGTTGAGACTTGTTATGTGGCCTAATATATGATCTATCTGAGAAAATGTTGTCTGTACAATGGAGAAGAATGTATATTCTGCTGCTGTCAGATGAAATGTTCTGTGTATATCTTTTAGGTCTATTTGGTATATAGTGTTGTTCAAATCTACTGTTTCCCTATTGATTTTCGTTCTGGATGATCTATCTCTTGTTGAAAGTGAGGTATTAAAATCCCTATTATTATAGTGATGTTTGTTTCTCCTTGTTAGTTTGCTAGTATTTGCTTAACATATTTAGGTGCTCCAATATTGGATATGTAAATAATTACAATTTTTTCACCTCTTTGATAGATTGAGATCTTTATCATTACATGATGAGATTTTTGTCTCTTTTGGCCATATTTAGCTTAAAATCTACTTTGTGTCCTATAAGTGTAGCTATCTCTGCATTCTTCTGCTAATGATTTCCTTGAATATATTTTTCCGTGCCTTCACTTTCAGTCTATGTGTGACCTTAAAGTCAAATGATTCTCTTGTAGGCAGCATATTGTTGGATCTTATTTTTTTTAATCCATGCAACCATTTTGTGTCTTTTGATTGGGAACTTTTATCCATTTATGTTTAAAGTAATTATTGGTTGGGAAGGACTTACTATTGCCATTTTGTTCATTGTTTTCTGACTGTTTTGTAAATTTCCCGTACCTTACTTCCTCCCTTGCTATCTTTCTTTGTGATTTGATACATTTTTGTAATAGTATGGCTTGATTCCTTTATCATAATATTTTGTATACCTGTTACAGCTTTTTCCTTTGTGCTTATCATAAGGCTTACATAAGATATCTTATATTATAGCATCGGATTTTAGGCTGACAACTTAACTTTAAGATAGCCTGCAGAAACTTTATTCTTTTACTAATCCCCACTCACATTTTAAGTTGTTGCTGTTACAATTTACATCTTTCTTATGTTGTGTATCCAATAAAAAATTATTGTAGTTATGGTTATTTTTAATATGTTTGTTTTTTAACTTTTAAATGGGAATTGTAAGTGAACTACGTGCTACCATTACCATATTAGTGAATCTGACTTTGTCTATATATTTGCCATTACCACTGGGTTTTACACAGTCATGTTTTTATGCTGTGAATTTGAATCCTTTTGTTTATGCTTGAAGAACTCCCTTTAGCATTTCTGGTAAGACAGGTCTAATGGTGATAAAATCCTTCTATTATTGTTTATTTGAAAAAAATGTTCTGTCCTTTATTTCTGAAGGACAGCTTTGCTGGTATAGTATCTTGGTTGACAGTTATTTTTTTCTTTCAGTATTTTGAATATATCATCCCACTGTCTCCTGGCCTGCAAAGTTTCTGCTGAGAAATCTGCTTATAGTCTTATTGAGATGCCTTTTTATGTGATGAGTCACTTTTCTTCTGCTGATTTCAATATTTTCTCTTCGTCTTTGACTTTTGAAAATTTAATTATGATATGTCTCATGTAACCTTTTTTAGGTTCAACATATTTGGGGTCCTTTGGGTCTCATGAATCTGGAAGTCTCTCTCTCTCCCAATGTTTGGGTAGTTTTCAGTCATTATTGCTTTAAATAGACTTCTATCCCTTTCTCTTTCTCTTCTCCTTCTGGGATTCCCATAATACATATATTGTTTAGTTTGATCATGTCCAACAAATTCCATAGAATTTCTTCACCCTTTTTCATTCTTTTTTCTTTTTGTTTCTCTGACCAAATAATTTCACATGACCTATCCTGTAGTTCTCTGGTTCTTGCATCTGCTTGATTGAGTCTGATGTTGAAGCTCACTATTGAATTCTTCTATTCACTCATTCTATTCTTCAGCTCTAGGATTTCTGTTTGATTGCTTTTAGATAGTTTTTATGTCATTGTTGAACTGCTCATATTATTCATGCATTATTTTCCTAATTTTGTTTAGTTGTCTGTTTGTTGTTATAATTCACTGAACTTCTTTAAGAGGATTATTCTGAATTCTTTGTCAGACATTCCATAGATTTCCAGTTCATTAGGATCAGTTATTGGAGCTTTATTAGTTTCCTTTGGTGATGTCATGTTTTCCTTAGTCTTTGTGATTCTTGTACATTTGAGTAAGTGGTCGCCTCTCCCAGACTTTATAGATTTGCTTCAGCAGGGACAGACGTTCACCAAGTTTGATTACTGGATCGTCGCCTGGTAGTGTCATAGGTGGGTGGGGCTTGCTATTGGGGTCTCTATTTGTGTGAGGCCACTACCTGTGCTGTGTGGTCAGTAAACCTGCCACTGACTGGGCACTGCAGTCATGTGGGCCTGTTGGCTGGGTTCTGCATTCAAGTGGGTCCACTGGGTGTGCTCCCTGATTGGGGGTTGGGCTGCTAGCTCTGCTCCATGATCAGCTGGGGCCTTCAGTAACTGCATTCTGCGGTTACTTCTAGTAGGGGAATGTTGCAGGCTGTTGTCTCTTCCAGAGTGGTGCCACTGATTAGATTCTTTGATTGGACAGGGCCATGGGCTTGGCTCCACTGGGATCCTCGTTAAATGGGTTCTAAAGATGTGCTAACCAACTAGGTAGTGCTGCAGGCTAGAGTCTGTGTTCAGAAGGGGCTGCAAGCAGGGCTTTGTGGGTGGACAGGGCCTCAGGCTGTGCTCTGCAGTTTGTTGAGGCCACAGGCTATGCTGCCAAGTTTTCAGGGCGCCAGGCTAGGCTTTGTGATCAGGTAGGCAGCTGGCTCCACTGTGCTGTTGGGCAATGTCACTGGCCAGTCTCTCTGGTCAGGATTCGCCTCCAGCTGTATCCCACTGTTGGGTGGGTCTAGAGACTGTGCTCTGTAGTGGGGCAGAGTTACTGTCCAGAGTCCTTCAGTGTGCAGGGCTTCAGGCTATGCTTCACCATTGGGCAGGGTCACTGGCTGGGCTCCCTCTCCTGGGTGAAGCTGCAAGCTTTGTTCTGCAATCAGGCAGGGCCACAGGCTAGGCTCTGCTCTGGGGTAGGGCTGTAGCTTGGATTTTGTAGCTGGGTGGTACCATAGTCTGGGTTTCAAGAATGTCTGGGGTCACTGTTCAGGCCTTCTTGTTAGACAGGGCCAGAGGCTATGCTTAACAGTTGGGCAGGATTGCTGGCTTGGCTCTCTGCCCAAGTATGGTTGTTGGAAGGTTCCCTGGCTTCCTGGGTTCTCTGGCTAGGCTTCTTGGTCAGGCAGGACTGGAGGCTATACTCATCAGTTAAGCAGGGCTTCACATTTGCTTCCCTGTCAGAGTAAGTCTGTAGAATGGACTCCATGGCTTGTATGGTTTGGCTTGTTGCCTGGGGACCCAAATCAGGCACCACTGCCAGAATTCCCTGGCTAGACTGGGCCACTGGCTCAGCTCTGCAGATGGGCAGAGCTACTGGGTAGGATCTCTGCTCAGGTGCCAATGCAAGTGGGAATGTGGTCTGCCAAGATCTGAGCACTGGTTGCTATGAGCCCTGTCCCCCTTCTCCATCTCCATCTAATCCCTAGTAGTCAAGCTCCACGGATTCCTCCAGTGAACCCCATGAGGTGAGACCTGAGTAGGCCTCCTAGGAAGTGTCCTAAATTTCTGTGGGAGCTGGAAGCCCACCTTGGGCTCTCTTCTCACTGGAGAAGTTGTAGGCCAAGGGGGCCATCCTGGTGTGGTGCCTGTGGAAGTTGATGTGGTCATTGTGTAGCCACTCCTCTTAGCCTTCTAAGGTGGTCCTTCTCAGTCTGTGTTCTAGGAGGGTGATTCAGTCTCACCCCAGGTTCTGGGATTTTCACAGTGGTGTCTTGTCTATGGATAGTTGCTATTTGATCTTTACTTGAGGGGGACTGAAGTCAGGAATGACCTATGTCACCATGTTGATGACATCACTGCCTATTATTTTTTTATATTCCTTTAGATTTTTGGTATACATCATCATGTTGTCTCTGAACAAAGACAGTTTTACTGCTTCTTTTGTTTCCTTATTTAACTTACTTGGACATCCAGGGCAATGTTATTAGAAGGGATGAGAAAGGACATCCTTGCCTTGCTCCTGAACTTAGAGGAAAATATTCAGTTTTGCATCTTAAGTGTGAAGGTAGCTGTGTGTGTGTGTGTTGTTCCTCTTTATCAGAGAGTGGAAGAGGTTTCCTTCTATTCTTACATCTGCTGACAGTTAGTATCATGAATGAATTGAATGTTGTTAAATGAATTTCCTTCATCGAGTAAGGTGATCATATTGTTTTTCCTTTTTATTTTCAGTTAATTTAGTGATTATATTAATTGATTTTCAAAATAGTCCGATCTTTCATTCTTAAGTTAAACCCCATTTGGTCATGATCTATTATCTTTTTATATTTTACTCTTTTCTATTTGCTATTTTTTTTGTTAAAGACTTGTTTGTGTATTTATAAGTAATATTGATTTGTAATTTTCTTTTCTTATGATTCCTTGTCAGATTTGTTGTATTAGGGTTATACTTGCCTCATAAAATAGCTAGGAAGTGTTCCCTCTTTCTCTATTTCCTGAAATAGTTTGCATAGTATTGATATTATTTCTTCCTTAAATATTTGTTAGAATTTGCCAATGAAACAATGTATGGAAGAAGCTTTCTTTCTGGGAAAGTTTTTAATCAAGAAATCAATTTATTGTACAGTTATGGAGTTATTCAGTTTGTTTGTTATTCTTGTGTAAGTGCTGATAAGTTGTGTTTTTCAAAGAATGTGCCCATTTCATCTACATAATCAATTTTGTCAGTATGCGTTGATCATAATTCTCTCTTATTATCCTGTGGTAGAATCTGTAGTGATATTCCTCCTCCTCCTGCTTTTGGGTTGGTTTTCTAAGGGTTTCTCAATTCTTTCAATTTTTTCTAAGGACCAATTTATAGACTTTGTTGATTCTCTCTGATGTTTGTTTTCTCCTTTAGTGATTCTTTCTCTTTATTAATTTATTTATTCTAATTTGTTTAGATTTATGTTGTTTTCTTTCCTGCTTCTATAAACAGAAACTTAGATTATTAATTTATTTAAAAACTTTAAAAATATATAGAAATTTAAAGCTATGACTTCCTTTTTAGTGTAAGCTTAGCTGCATCCTAGATATTTTAATGCTTTCTTAATTGTTCAGAATGTTTTCTAATTTCCCTTTAATTTCTCATTTGGCTTATGAGATTTACATATGTGTTGCTAAATTTCCAAATATTTGTGATTTTTCTTAATATTTTTTTGCTGACGTGTGACAGGTTTATTCACTTGTGAGAGAATATACTCTGTGCTATTTTAATTATTTGACATTTATTGAGACTTGTTTTCTGCCCCAGGGTATGGTGTATGTTGGCATATTTTTTCAAGTGTGCTTGAGAAAAATGTGCGTTCATTCTGTAGTTGTTAGGTATTGTGTTCTACAAATATTTTCTGTTTAGATGGCTGACAGTGTTTCTGATTTTTGTCTACTTGTTCTCTCAATTACTGAGATATTGGTGTTAAAACCTCTAATAAATGTGGATTTACCTTTCTCCAATTAGTTCTGCCAATTTCTGATTCATACACTTTGAAGCTCTCTGATTTTAATTGCATAGATATTTAGGATTGCTGTGTATTCTTGATACACTGACCATTTTTTCATTATGAAATGTGACATCAATATAGCAACATCAACTTTATGATGATTGTATGGCTTATATTTTCCTCCCTTTTACTTCTGCCTACTTCTACCACTCTGTACTTATAGTGCATCTTTTGTAATCAGCCTATAATTACATCTGTTTTTTAAAATTCATTCTGACAGTCCTCGATCTTAATTAGAATGCTTAGCTCATTTATATGTAATGTAAGTAATAAGTTCGGGTACAGGGCTACCATCTTGTTATTTGTTTCCCCATTTGTTTCTTCTCTTCTTTTTCCTTTGATCTTCCTTTCCTAGTTTGTACTTTTTTGTCCAGTAACATAGATATCTTTTTCATATCACTACCTATTTGATTTACTGTTTTATCACTATATGTAAATACTCTACAACAGTATAATACCATTTACACCTTTCCTTTTTTGTTAAATTTTCATATATTTACAACTACATATATATAATCCCCATAATAAATACAGTTAAGCTTTTCCCCCATTTAAATTGTCAAATGCCCTTCAAAGCAGTTAGGAAAAGAAAAAAAAATAGTATTGTATATCTCTCTACTCATTTGCAATTTGGAGCACTCTGCAATCTTTGTGCAGATCCAAATTTCTATCTGGAATCATGTCTCTTCATTCTGAAAAATTTGCTTAACTATGTTTTATAGTGTAAAATCTGCTGACATTGAATTCTCTCAGCTTTCATTTATTTAACAATGTCTTTATTTTACTTCATTTATGAAAAATATCTTCACTGGAATATAGAATCCTAGACTACCAATTTTTTTCTTTTAGTACAAGTGTAATTTTATTTTCTTCTGGTTTGCATTGTTTCTGGTGAGGGTATAATCATCCTTCTCCTGTACTAACACGTCTTTTTTTTTCCTTTGGCTGCTTTTATTTTTTTATTGTTGGTGAGGGAGATTGTCCCTGAGCTAACATTTATGCCAATCTTCCTCTATTTTGCATGTGGAACACCACCACAGTATGGCTTGACGAGCAGTATGTAGGTCCGCGCCTGGGATCCAAACTGGCCAACCCCAGGCTGCCAAAGCAGAGTCACGAACTTAACCGCTACACCACTGGGCAAGCCCCACCTCTGGCTGCTTTTAGAAAGTTCTTTTTCTTTGATTTTCAGCAGTATGGTTATATTATTCCTAGCTCTGTTTTCTTCCAGTTTTATCCTGTTTGTTGTTTGTTGAACTTCTTGGATTAGTGGGTGGATATTTTTCATCAAATGTGAAAAATTTAGAGCTATTATGTCTTCAAACATTTTTTTTCCTGCTCCAATCCCACTTCTTCTGGGATGTGATTACAGCATAGTTAAACCACTTGCCATTATCCTACAAGTCACTTTGTATTCTGATTTTTCAATCTTTTGCTCTGTGTTTCAATGGAGATAATTTTTTTAATATGATTTTAAGTCCACTGATCCTTTGTCCAACAGCATTCATTCTGCTGTTAAGCACATTATATGTATATATACTTCTTTTTCAGGGATTGCATTTTTTAATTCTAGAATTTCCACCTAGGTTTGTTTTTTATAGTTTTCATACCTTTGCTGATTTATTCTCCATTTGTTCACCCATTCTTTCTAAATTTTTCTGTAACTCCTAAAAGATATTTAGAATATTTGTTTTAAATTCCTTGTCAGTTTCAAAATTAGACTGTGTATGAGTCTGTTCCTATGGAAAATTTACTTGTTTGTGGTTTCCATTTTCTTCCTTCTTCACATGTCTCATAATTTTTTATTGTTAACTAAACATTGTGTATATAATAATAGTGGCAATTTGCATAAGGTTTTTGGTCTGTTTGTTAATTTTGGATTCTCAGAGAGCCACTTTTCCTTCTGTTGGCAGCTAAGATGAGGAAGCATGGATTCAAAGTTTACTAACTGTCAAGTTGACCTTGGTCGGGCTAAGCTTTAAGAAGGTTAAGCTCCCTTTTCTTTAGAAAAACTACCCATGTGTCTATGAGGTCCAAATGATTTTGCTGAGGAACTAATCTCTTAGATCTTCTCAGTGTTTATCCCTTAGCCCAAAGGCCTTTGGGCATTTGTTTTGCCCTTGGATTCACTTGCTGCAGGCCCAGGGTTCAAGACAGAGAAGACTGTGCTTGGGATCAAGAAGATTTTCAGATTCTCTGTTTTTCACATTCTCATCTTTGGAACCTGAACTGTGATTGAAAATGATGTTAAGAGAAATTCTATACATGAAAATCTATGGGAACCAAACTAAGCAGTGCTAGGAAGAATATTCAAAGCTTTAAATAAATGCAAATGTATGAATATAAATGATTTGAGAAGTTAATGCCAAAGATTAAAAAAAGTAAATGAAAGAAATCAGGGGAAAATAAACTAAAAAGATAAAATCTGGATTAAGTGATTGAAGAAACAGAGCACTATAGAAATAATCACTGCATTTAAAAGATGATTTTTTCCTCATAAAATGAACAAAATATGCAACTTATTAGAATAACCATGAAAAGTAACAAGTAGAGTGCACAAGAGATTACAAGGTTAAAATAACCATCAAAACAGAAAATCTGAAAAATCTTACTCTACTTGATACAATTTCTATGCAAATAAGTAGGAAACATTGATTAAATGTAATAAAACTGACTCAAACAGATAGAAAATTTAAACAGAACAGTCACCTTAGAAGAAGATAAATGCTTTCACAGATAATTCTGTCAACAGTACAGAAAGGGTAGGAAAAAAATCTAAATTCATTTTTGTTTTTAAAGATTGGCACCTGAGCTAACAACTGTTGTCAATCTTTTTTTTTTTTTTTAATTTCTCTGCTTTTTCTCCCCAACTCCCCCCAGTACATAGTTGTATATTTTAGTTGTGGGTTCTTCTAGTTGTGGCATGTGGGATGCTGCCTCAGCATAGCCTGATGAACGGTGCCATGTCCACGCCCAGGATCTGAACCGGTGAAACCCTGGGCTGCCAAAGCGGAGAGTGTGAACTTAACCACTCAGCCATGGGGCCGGCCCCCTCTAAATTCATTTTTATCAAGTGAATATAACTAATACTTAACCATTATAAACTTTGAACCAAAGAATCACATTTATGTATCAAATGCAAATATACTAAATAAAACATTAACAAAAAGAATCGAAGACACACATAAAATTACATTGTGACTGAACTTTATACTTAATTTCTGAGGTGGAGACTTTCTTATTATAAAGTGTCCTTATTTTATTTTATTCTATTCTGGACAGATACCAAGATTGTGAGTATATGTTCTTTCTTGTTTGCAGTTTCCTTGTTTATCTTTGCCCATCCTTTTGTTTTTAACCTTTTGGCACGATTTGTTATGTAAGGTATGTCTCTTGTATAAACCATAGAGGTGAATTTTGTGAGTACATCTAAGGAATCTTATTTTTAAAAATTAGTTATTTATGAGTCATGTTTGGTTTTATTTCTGTTATGTGTTTTGTGTTTACTTTGTGTAGTATAATTGCTTCATGTCTGTTTTCTTTGTTTTTTCATTTATAATTTTAAAATAATTTTCTGGGTTTCAGGCAAGATTGTAGTTCTAGTGAATTCCTTTATATCAACACCTCCCTATAAAGTGTTGGTCTTCTTTTTTATGTAGGCTTATACCATTTTATTTGGTGACTTTATGTTATATTCTTTCTCTACATTCTGTGTCCCCTTTTCTCTTTCTCTCTCTTCAATTTTAGTTTTGTTATTTCTACTTTACTGGAGTATGTAACATTTACATACTATTAGTCCGTGTTTATATATTCTTAAAGTTAAATTTATGCACCAGTCATTTTTTTTATCTTTTCTTAGTCATGTTCTGGTTGGATGATGTTCATCATTATTATATAGATAACTCAGGAAAGGTTTGTGGGTGTAATGATACCCTAATTCTTACTTGTTTAAAATTATTTTTCCCTAGTGTTGTTACTTACAGGACTGATTGCTGAATAAACATTTGTTGACTTTATGTCCTGGAGTGTCTTAGAAATTTTTCTCTAATCTTGCCGTGATTTATATCTTGCTGTTGAAAAACCCAGTGCCAGATGATTTTATTTTTTAACTGATTGGGCCCTTTTTCCTAGATACTCAGATTATTTTCTTTTTATCTTTAAAATTTAGCTGTTTTACTAGGATATAAAGCAGCAGTACTCTGCATGAGCTTATTTTCACAGGTATGCAGTGTGTCGTTTCAATATGAGGATTCTTTTATGTCAGAATTTCTCTGTATAAATTATAGTTTTAACATGTCATAATTTCTCTGTATAACTTATAGTTTTAAAATTATTTCATATTTTCCTATATAACATGATTATGCATATTCCTTCTATGTCTCTATATTTCTTATTTTCTTCACTGTTTTTCCTTGATCATGATTTATGATTCATATTCTTGTCTCTTTTATTTTCTGTTTTCTCTTGCTTACTATACTTTTGTTTATATGTCTTCACCTTGGATATGTTGTATTTTAGTCTTCATTTCTGAAACACTTTTCTTTTTCTTCAATAATTTCCTGAATTCTGTCACTTCCTGTTTCAATTGTTCCTATTGTTCAATTATTTCAATGTTGAGTTGTTGAGGTTTTGATTCATGCTGTTCTTTCATACTGTAAATACTTGTTTAACTCATATAATTAAGATTGGAGTATTGTATTAGATTTTAATTTTTCTTCACAGGTTTGTTTTTTGGCATATACTCTTCTGCTAAATATTTTAACAGTTGTTTTCTGCTGTTTGTTTCATTTTATCAATAATAATGAGATGATCATATGATTTTACATCTCTAATCATTGATATGGATTATTACATCAATAAACTTATGATTGTTAAATTCTGGGGTAAAATTGATATGGTCATGTTTTACCATAATTGTTATATTTCCTGGATTTGTTTTGCTGCCTTTATTTAGTGGTTGTTTTCTTTTTTGATGAGGAAGATTGGCCCTGAGCTAACATCTGTTGCAAATCTTCCTCCTTTTGCTTGAGGAAGATTGTTGCTGACCTAACATCTGTGACAGTCTTTCTCTATTTTGTATGTGGGATACTGCCACAGCATGGTTTGATGAGCAGTGTCTAGGTCTGTGCCTGGGATCCGAACCTGTGAACCCCAGGCAGCCAAAGTGGAGCTCACAAACTTAACCACTGTAACACCAGGCTGGCCCCGTTAGTGTTTATTATATATGTTCAGGAATGAGATTGATGTACCATTTTCCTTTCTTGTGATGTAATGTCTTTTTTGAGTTTTCCTTACCAAGTTGCATAAAGCAGTAGGGAAGTGATCCCACTTTATTTTCTGAGAGGTTGTTATATCTATCTTAAGTATAACATAAAATTCATAAAGTTCTTCACAATATAATGATATTTTAAATGTCTGCATGATCTTTGCTGATTTCATATTTTTAAATCTCGACGTTGACTTTTTGAGTTTGCTCTTTGGTTTTTCTTAATCAGTCTCATTATGTGTTTTCAACTTTATTAGTTTTTTCAAAGAACCAACTTTTGTTCTGTATCAATTGATAGTTTGGTAGGGTATATGTAAAGATTAGTGGTATTTTTGTGTGTAAGCAAAGGGAATAGGTGGATGTGATAGTCACAGTCAGAGACACAGCTGGGAGGTTGTGGTAGAAAACTGGAGGGGGAGGTGGAAGAGAAGGCACTGAGGAGTGAGTGGTCCTCTCCCCAGGGACACAGAGGCTCACTGCCATGAGGCAGATGACTTTGAGGGAAAGCAATAATCTGCATTAGTTTTTAGAATGGCACAGGTAGTAGTAACCTTGACCAGATTTCTCTTTAGACATGGAGTGTAGAGATATATGTTTTGATAGAGAGCAAAAGTATGCTAGCATCATGTGCTACACAGACAGCAAGCTCTGGAAATGCAATAGATTCTCTAATATCAAAGAAAGAAAACCAATAAATTTCCTCTATCCAATTTGTGCCATAGGAGATGTAGTCCATGAGCAGGCCTGGGGTGGAGGTTTTAGTGTCTGAGGTGAAGTTGTGTCCAGTGTGGGATGCTGAGTCATCTCTAACATGGAGGTCTTGGGCTGGTGTGACATCATCTGAGGTGATGTCATCTCTAGCAGTGACTTCCTGGGCCAGGACAATGTCGTTTGGGATGTGGAACTGGGGTATCCTTTTTTATTTTTTTATTAAGATTATGATAGTTAACAACCTTATGAAATTACAGTTTACATTATTGTTAGTCATGTTGTAGGTACACCACGTCATCCCTTGTGCCCTTACCCCACCCCCCCTTTCGCCTGTTAACCACCGATCAGTTCTCTTTGTCTATATGTTAACTACCACCTATGAGTGGAGTCGTACAGAGTTCATCTTTCTTTGTCTGGCTTATTTCACTCAACATAATACCCTCAAGGTCCATCCATGTTGTTGTGAATGGGATGACTTTGTCCTTTTTTATGGCTGAGTAGTATTCCATTGTGTATATATACCATATCTTCTTTATCCAATCATCAGTTGCTAGGCACTTATGTTGGTTCCATGTCTTGGCTATTGTGAATAATGCTGCTATGAACATAGGGGTGCCTGGGACTTTTGGAATTGCTGATTTCAGGTTCTTAGGATAGATACCCAGTAGTGGGATGGCTGGGTCATAAGGTATTTCTGTTTTTAACTTTGTGAGAAATCTCCATACTGTTTTCCATAGTGGCAGCACCAGTTTGCATTCTCACCCACAGTGTATGAGGGTTCCTTTTTCTCCACAGCCTCTCCAACATTTGTCACTCTTGGTTTTGGATATTTTTGCCATTCTAACAGGTGTAAGGTGATATCTTAGTGTAGTTTTGATTTGCATTTCCCTGATGATTAGTGATAATGAGCATATTTTCATATGTCTGTTGGCCATCCGTATATCTTCTTTGGAGAAATGTCTGTTCATCTCCCCTGCCCATGTTTTGATCGGGTTGTTTGATTTTTTTTGTTGAGCTGTGTGAGTTCTTTATATATTATGTAGATTAACCTTTCTCAGATAGATAACTTGTAAATATTTTTTCCCAATTAGGGAGCTGTTTTTTTATTTCAATCCTGTTTTCCCTTGCCTTGAAGAAGCTCTTTAGTCTGATGAATTCCCATTTGTTTATTTTTTCTATTGTTTCCCTCACCTGAGGGGTTATGGTGTCCGAAAAGATTCTTTTGAAACTGATGTCAAAGAGCGTACTGCCTATATTCTCTTCTAGAAGACTTATTGTTTCAGGCCTAATCTTTAGGTCTTTGATCCATTTTGAGTTGATTTTTGTGAATGGTGAAAAGGAATGCTCAATTTTAATTCTTCTACATGTGGCTGTCCAGTTTTCCCAGCACCATTTGTTGAAGAGATTTTCTTTCCTCCATTGTAGGCCCTCAGCTCCTTTGTCAAAGATTAGCTGTCCATAGATGTGTGGTTTTATTTCTGGGCTTTCAATTCTGTTCCATTGATCTGTGCACCTGTTTTGGTACCGGTTCCATGCTGTTTTGATTACTGTAGCTTTGTAGTATGCTATGAAGTCAGGGATTGTGATGCCTCCGGCTTTGTTCTTCTTTCTCAGGATTGCTTTAGCAATTCGGGGTCTTTTGTTGCCCCATATGAATTTTAATATTCTTTGTTCAATTTCTGTAAAGAATGTCATTGGGATTCTGATTGGGATTGCATTGAATCTGTAGATTGCTTTAGGTAGTATGGACATTTTAACTATGTTTATTCTTCCAATCCATGTGCATGGAATGTCTTTCCATCTCTTTATGTTGTCATTGATTTCTTTCAAGAAAGTCTTGTAGTTTTCGTTGTATAGATCTTTCACTTCCTTGGTTAAATTTATCCCAAGGTATTTTATTCTTTTTGTTGCGATTGTGAATGGGATTGAGTTTTTGAGTTCTTTTTCTGTTAGCTCATTGTTAGCATTTAGAAATGCTACTGATTTATATATGTTGATTTTATACCCTACAACTTTGCTGTAGCTGTTGATTGTTTCTAATAGTTTTCCTATGGATTCTTTGGGGTTTTCTATATATAAGATCATGTCATTTGCAAACAGCAAGAGTTTTACTTCTTTGTTGCCTATTTTGATTCCTTTTATTTCTTTTTCCTGCCAAATTGCTCTGGCCAGCACCTCCAGTACTATGTTGAATAAGAGTGGTGAAAGTGGGCACCCTTGTCTTGTTCCTGTTCTCAGAGGGATGGGTTTCAGTCTTTGTCCATTGAGTATGATGTTAGCTGTGGGTTTGTCATATATGGCCTTTATTATGTTGAGGTACTTTCCTTCTATACCTATTTTATTGAGGGTTTTTATCATAAATGGATGTTGGATCTTGTTGAATGCTTTCTCTGCATCAATTGAGATGATCATGTGGTTTTTGTTTCTCATTTTGTTAATGTAGTGAATCACGTTGATTCACTTGTGGATGTTGACCCATCCCTGTGTCCCTGGTATAAATCCCACTTGGTCATGGTGTATAATCTTTTTGATGTATTGCTGTATTCAGTTTGCCAAAATTTTGTTGAGGAATTTTGCATCTGTGTTCATCAGTGATATTGGCCTGTAGTTTTCCTTCTTTGTGTTGTGCTTTTCAGGTTTGGGGATCCGGGTGATGTTGGCTTCAAAGAATGTGTTACAGAGTGCTCCATCTTCCTCAATTTTCTGGAATAGTTTGAGAAGGATAGGTATTAAATTTTCTTTGAATGTTTGGTAGAATTCTCCAGAGAAGCCGTCTGGTCCTGGACTCTTATTTTTGGGGAGGTTTTTGATTACTGTTTCTATTTCTTTACTTGTGATTGGTCTATTCAGATTCTCTATTTCTTCCTGATTCAGTGTGGGGAGGTTGTAAGAGTCTAGGAATTTACCCATGTCTTCTAGGTTGTTCAATTTGTTGGCATATAGTTTTTCATAGTATTCTCTTATGATCCTTTGTATTTCTTCGGTATCTGCTGTGATTTCTCCTCTCTCATTTCTAATTTTATTTGTTTGAGACTGCTCTCTTTTTTCTTAGTGAGTCTAGCTAAGTGTTTATCAATTTTGTTAATTCTTTCAAAGAATTAACTCTTTGTTTCTTTGATCCTTTCTACTGTCTTTTTTGCTTCAATATCGTTTATTTCTGCTCTAATTTTTATTATTTCCCTCTTTCTACTGACTTTGGGCTTTGTTTGTTCTTCTTTTGCTAATTCTGTTTGGTGTCATTTGAGGTTGTTTATGTAAGATTTTTCTTGCTTATTGAGGTGAGCCTGTATTGCAATGAATTTCCCTCTTAGGACTGCTTTTGCTGTGTCCCAAATAAGTTGGTATTGCGTGTTTTCATTTTCATTTGTCTCCAGATAATATTTGATTTCTTCTTTAATTTATTCAGTAATCCATTGTTTGTTTAGTAGCATGTTGTTTAGTCTCCACATTTTTGCCCCTTTCCCAGCCCTATTCTTGTAGTTGACTTCTAGTTTCACAGCATTATGATCAGAAAAGATGCTTGATACTATTTCAACCTCTTGAATTTATTGATGCTTGCTTTGTTTCCCAAGTTAAGGTCTATCCTTGAGAATGTTCCATGCGCATTTGAGAAGAATGTGTAATCTGCCGTTTTTGCATGAAGTGTGCTATACATATCTATTAAGTCCATCTGGTCTAATTTTTCATTTAATTCCATAATTTCCTTGTTGGTTTTCTGTCTGGATGATCTATCCATTGGTGTTAATGGGGTGTTGATGTCCCCTACTATTATTGTATTGTTGTTGATGTCTCCTTTTAGTTTTGTTAATAGTTGCTTTACAAATTTTGGTGCTCCTGTGTTGGGTGTGTATATATTTATACGTGTTATGTCATCTTGGTAGAGTGTCCCTTTTAGCATTATATACTGCCCCTCTTTGTGTTTCTTTATATGTTTTGCTTTGAAGTCTACTTTGTCTAATATAAGTATGGCAACACCTGCTTTATTTTGTTCATTATTAGCTTGGAGTATTGTCTTCCATCCCTTCACTCTGAGTCTGTGTTTGTCTTTGGGGCTGAGGTGTGTTTCTTGGAGGCAGCATATTGTTGGATCTTTTTCTTTGATCCATCCTGCCACTCTGTGTCTTTTGATTGGAGAGTTCAATCCATTTACATTTAGAGTGATTATTGAAACGTGGGTGCCCATTGCTGCCGTTTTATCACTAGTTTTCTGGTTCTTTTGCATTTCCTTTGTTTTCGTCCCATGACTTTTGGATTCCTAATTCAGGTAGGTAAATTTCTGTATTGGTTTTCTTCTTATTTGTAATTTGTGTCTTTATTCTTGTTATTTGATTAATGGTTACCAGGTGGTTTGTATAACACATCTCATAGATGAGATAGTCCTTTTTCTGATAGCCTCTTATTTCCTTAAATTAAAATGTTCCATCCCTTGTCTCTTCCCCTTCTAGGTTGTTATTGTCAGATTTTTTTCCCTCTTCCTTCTTGTGTTGTGAGGTTGTGGTTAAAATGACAAGGTTATATTTATTCTTGGTGTTTCCGTTCTGTTTATCTTTAATATTTTATTTAACTTTTACTAACGTGTTCTGATGGAGAGCTGCTACTTTCTGTTATTGTCCTTATGCTTATCTCCTTTGATCTGGGTTTTGGAACCCCTTTCCTTTTTTTGATTTTTCAGGTATGAGGTTCTTCCTGAGCATTTCTTGAAGAGGAGGTCTTGTGGCAATGAACTCCCTTAACTTTTGTTTATCTGGGAAAGTTTTTATTTCTCCATCGTATTTGAAGGATATTTTTGCTGGGCAGAGTATTCTTGGCTGCAGGTTTTTGTCCTTCAGAGTTTTGAATATATCATTGCATTCTCTTCTAGCCTGTAAGGTCTCTCCTGAGAAATCTGCTGATAGCCTTATGGGGGTTCCTTTGTGCGTTATTTTCCTCTGTCTGTCTGCCCTTAGTATTTTCTCTTTGTTGTTGACTTTTGCTAGCTTCACTACTATATGCCTTGGGGTTGGTCTTCTTACATTGATGAAGTTTGGAGATCTATTGACTTCTGTCACATGAAGTTCCATCTCTCTCCCCAAGTGGAAAGTTCTCAGCCATTATTTCTTTGAACAAGCCTTCTGCCCCTTCTACTTCTCTTCTCCCTCTGATATACCTATAATCCTTATGTTGCATCTCCTAATTGAGTCAGGTAATTCTTGGAGAGTTTCTTCGTTTCTTTTTAGTCTTAGTTCTCTCTCCTCTGTCTGCAGCATTTCTATATTCCTGTCCTCCAAATTGCTAATTCTGTCCTCCATATTATCGACCCTACTGTTCAGAGAGTCCAGATTTTTGTTAATCTCCTCCATTGTGTTCGTCACCTCCAGTATTTCTAATTGGTTCTTCTTTATAATATCAAGCTCTTTTGTGACATAGCTCCTGAATTCGTTGAGTTGTCTATCTGAATTCTCTTTTAACTTGTTGAGTTTTTTAATAATGGCTATTTTGAATATATCATCATTTAGGTTGTAGATTTCATTGTCTTTTGGATTGTTTTCTGGGTACTTGTCATTTTCCTTCTGTTCTGGAGATTTAATATATTTTTTCATACTGCTTGATGGTGTGAATTTGTGCCTCCACATAGAGATAGAGTTTAGTTACTGCTTCCACTTGTTTCAACTGGTGTGGGGGGGAGCAGCTGTTTAGACTGCGCTGACCAGGAACCTTGTCAGCTGTTACTGACTGGACCTGGGCCCCTCTTCATAGTCACAGTGGTCCTTTGGGGTCCCTCATCAGTTGTGGGGGCAATCGCAAGGGGGCCCCAGGCTGCTGGTGCATACTGTTGCAGACCACCTAGACACGCTCCCTCCTTATGGTCTGCAGTGGTGTTATGGGCTTTCCCAGCAGCTGGGAGCAGAATCACCTATAATTGCAATTGCAATTTGTCACTGTCAGAGCCCACAAGATCTCACTTGTCCACTGTAGGTCCCAGCAGAGCTATGGGTATCTTCTGAAGTCTGTGGTTAGCTCACCTAGCTGTGCTACTTTTGCCACAGGGCCTTCCATCCTTGTGATTGCTGGTCAGGGCCTCTCCACTAGTGCTGTGCAGAGGCTTTCGCTGAGGCTGCTGTGGGAACCTGGAGTTACCCCCTGGGCCATGGAGCCGGTCTTCTGGAGCTCCACCCAGCCCCAGACCACTCCCACAGAATCTCTAGGAGCCCCTTGCCCCGTCTGGGACACAGCCAGAGTCCATGGGCCCGGCAGTGGCTGGCAGGCTGCTGCCTTGCAGGGAATTCTCCTCTTTGGGAGCTTCTGAGGGCTGGGCAGGGCCTCTCTGCTAATGGTGAGCAGAGGCTTTCCCTGCTAGCAGTGCAGGACCCTGGAGTTTTCCCCTGGGCCGTGGAGCTGGGTGCTGGAGCTCCACCTGGCCCCCAAGCTCACCCACGGGATCTCTGGGCACCTCTTGCTCCGTCTGGGGCACAGCTGGAGTCTGTGGGCCCGGCAGCGGTTGGTGGGCTCCTGCCCTGCCGGGAATTATGCTCTTTTGGAGCTTCCTGGCATTTCGAATGCTGGGCAGGGCCTCTGTGCTAATGGCGAGCAGAAGCTTTCTCTGCCAGCGGTGTGGGACCCTGGGGTTTCCCCCTGGCCTTAGGTGTAATCGTGGGGGGCTTAGGTAGGCCTGTAGTCACCTGTTTCCACCGTCGCTCCACTGGTGAGTGCACACTCCTGCCCTTGGTGCGTGACGATGCTATGGCACAGTCCGCTGGAAGAGAGACTCTTGCAGGTACTAGGCTGTGTGGGGGTCGGGAGTTGGAGAGTTTTCACCTATCTCCACATCCTCCCCGGGGGGAAGTCCATCCACCTTCCAATGTATAGCAGCATGGGTCTCTCAGGTGTCTTGAGATGCTATATAGATATACTTTGTTAATTGATGAATGTCCAATTAGTTGTAGATTAGAAGGGGGAGAGACAAAGAAGACTACTCATTCCGCCATCTTGGTCCCACCTCTGGGGTATCCTTTTCAACTTGATACCCACTTAAGTTAATGTAGGTCTTGTTTGTGTGACTGAGGTTTTATAATAATGCTGAGGCACTTGTGTAATTTGAAGGCAATGTTGGACATGGGACTTATAAATAGCTTTTAACTCAAAGGGCTTGTGAGTGCATAGCTAGCAAAAGTGATGTTGGCATCTGTGCCCAAAGGTGACTGGCACAGTTAAAGCCCAAATGAGGCATGATTGGATCTAAAAGCACCCAACAGTTTCAGATTTTGCCCTGTTAGATGATGAGAAGGGTTCTGCTATAAATGCATTTTAAATTATATGACTTGATTTGGGTGTACATTGTTAATCAGGGTGTCAGATTGTTTGTCATTTAAAGTGTCTATGTCTGAGGTTGGGGGTACAGAATAAGCTGTATACAGACCCTTTAATTTGGCCAGTTACTATGGGCCCTTTGTCACAGTTGTTAGTTTGCTTGGTGACAGGCAAGCTGGTGAGGTCTTTGGGTTGTAAGATTTGTGTAAGCCAAACTCAGTGGCACATGGGCCTCAGCATTTGCCATTGTCTGGTTGAAGCAATGACTTACTTGGAGGATTGGACCTTCAGACTGCAAACCAATGAAAGCACCTAGACCAATTACAATGAGACCAACAGTCATTAAGATGTCTTCACCTCAGACTCTAAAACCTCCACCCTAGGCCTGCTCAAGGACTGCCTTTCCTATGGCACAAATTGCATAGAGGAAATTTATTGGTTTTCTTACTTTGACATTAGAGATTCTGTTGTATTTCCTGAGCTTACTATGTGTAACCCATGCTTCTGGGCCACTTTCAAGCAGCTGCACTTGATGGTTTTATGTCTGTGATGGTGGGAGTTTAGGCTCAAATTGGTCTCATATCAGATTAGCTGCTGCCTAGGCCATGGGAAAATCTATGGTTAGCAGATCTCAGGAGAGTATGCAAATTGGATCTGGCCTCCAGCCCTTATGAGATAGGGCAAGATAAAAAAAGATTATAAAGATATGGGAGACATAACAAAAGGGCCTCATATATAATGAGTCTTTATTTACCTCAAGGGTTAGCATGTGAGGATTTGCTTCCAAGCTCAGTCTTGTGGCTGTTGGCTGACTTTAGAAAATCTGTCCAAGTTCACCCATGTGGACCTCTCCGTAGGCCTACTTCATGACATAGTAACTGGCTTCCCCCAGAAAGAGCAACAGAGAGTGAGACACAGAATCCAAGAAGTCAGTTTTATAACCTATCTTGGAAATGATGACCCATCACTTCTTCTATATTCAGTTGATGAGAAGCAAGTCCAGCCTACACTCAATGGAGTGGGACTATGTGAAGACCTACATATGAGAAGGCAGGGGTCATTGGCATCCATTTTAGAGGCTGCCTACTATTAAGAGAATGTAGAATTGATTATTAAAATAAAAGATTAAAGGTATTTTGTTTAAAATAATGCAAAGAAGCAATATAATGTGAGATTTAAGACTCTATTAGATTTGCTAAGATAGCTGGTATTGTCATTAAGTATTTCAAAATTAAAGTGTGTGTTTACTCATCTGTGTTTAATGTCTAACATCCAAATGCCTATATAACTCTACTCCAGTTGTATCTACAAGGTGTCTTAGATGCCTTCATAAGTTAAACATGATTTTTATGTACTAATGTTTGATTATAGTAAATATTGTCTTCTCTATAACTGCATAGCATTCTTAGCTAACTCTTTTTTTAAATTTTTCTTATATTTAGTATCCTGAGGGCTTGTCCTTGGAGTCGTACACTGTCAGTGTTGTGCAGCTGCTCGGCTTTAATCTGGGGTTGAGTTATGACGATGCTGACGGCTGCTATTGTTCGGGAGATATTTGCACAATGTCACCAGATGCAGTGTAAGACAATGTTCTTTGTTATGTGTATACATTCCTTTTTAAAAATATTTTCATCAGGAACTTTTACACTTCTGTTAACCAAACTGAAGTAAATGACAGTTATAGAACACTGTGCCCAACTACTTCAGAATACACATTCTTTTCAAGTGCAGACGGAACACACACCAAAATAGGCCCAACACTCCCCCAGGCCCCTTCACCCCTGGGCAAACGTTCTTCTTCCTTCCTAACCTTCCAGAGTCTAGCTTGTATTTCTCTTCTGGCTGGATTGAAGGTACCCTCTAGGGACAGATGATGTGAGTTATATAGTTTTAGTGATTCTGGTAAGTTAAATGCTTTGGTATTTGTATTTAAAACTGGCATTGTGCAATATAAGGATGAATAGTACAATTCATGTTAATAATTTAAATTAAAAATATTTTATCTTGAAATACATTAAATTGCAAATAAATGACACTATGACCCATTGAGAGAGAGAGAGATTGCTGAAGAAAGGAAAAAACTTATTTTAGAATCATAAATAATACTTTCCCCCTACTTTGTAAGCAAGGGGCCCTGGATTTCTATTTTTCATTGTTTCCCACAAATTATATAGTCTGTCCTGGTGGTTTCACATTAGCACCAAGACTTTGTATGCTCAGTATGTTTAATCTGAATCATTTTAGTGGATATGTAGTTTTTTCTCATGTTGGTATTAATCTGCATTTCCCTAGAGGCTAATGATATTGAACATATTTTCAAGCTTAATAGTTTTGTATATCTTCTTTAGTGAAGAGCCTATTCAAAACTCTTGTTCGTTTTTGTAAAGAAAGATTGAGATTTTCATGCTCTTCTTGAGTTGTAAGAATTATTTATATATTCTTGCTGTGAGTCCTTTATCAGGTACACGACTTCCAAATATTTCCTCCATATAGTGCCTTTTTTAGAAAATGTTTTTACTTTTGATGACGTACAGTTTATCAGTTGTTTTCTTTTATGCATCATGGTTTTATAGCTGTTATATGCAGTTTTATGATCCATTTTTAGTTTATTGTGTATACTTAAGTTTATTTTTATTTTGGCTATGCGGATTTCCAAGTATTCCAATACCTCTTGTTGAAAAGACTCATCCTTTCCCCCGCTTAATTGCCTTAGGCAACTTTGTCAAAAAATAGAAGGAACATAAATGCGTGGATTTTTATTGGAATCTCTATTTTGTGTCATTAACCTGTATGCCTACCCTTATGGAAAAGCGTACTGTCTTTATTACTGTAGCTTTATATTGAATTTTGAAATCAGGTAGTGCAAATCCTCAAGTTTTTTCATCTTTTCCAAAATAGTTTTGGCTGTTCTAGGTCCTTTGCATTTTCATATACATTTTATTATCAGCTTTCCAATTTTTATGAAAACTCCTGTGATTTTGATAAATATTGCATTATCAAACAATTGTATAATTAAATTTTGGGAGAATCAGCATCTTAACAATATTGGGTCTTTTGATACTTGAATATGGCATATGTCTTAATTACTTAGGTATTTTAAAATTTTTCTCAGCAATGTACATTATTTTACAGTTTACAGGATTTGTACTTGTTTTGTTAAATTTATCCTGAAGCATTTTATTATTTTCTTTTGCTCTTATGCATACAATTGTTTTCTTAATTTCATTTTAAGATTCTTCATTGCTAGTACATAGAAATATAATTGATTTTTGTATGTTAACTTTCTGTGCTGCAAACTTGCTAAACTCATTAGAAGTTCCAGATTTCGTTTGTTGATTCCTTAAGATCTTCTACAAACAAGATCTTGTCATGCATGAATAAGAACAGTTTTATTTTTTCCTTTCTATCTATTTGCATGTAATTCCTTTTTCTTGCTTAATTGCACTTGAAATAACTTCAGTCCAATGTGAATTGATGTGGTGAAAGTGGATATTCTTGCCTTGTTACCAATCTTATGGGAAAAGCATTCAGTTTTTCATGATAAGTATGATGTTAGCTACAGTATTTTTTAAAAAATAAATGCCTTCTCTTCTAAAATAGTATCTTTTATTCCCTTGTATGTTATGTTGTTTTATTTTTCTTCATCATTCCAATAACTATCTGACTTATTTCACATATTTATTTTCTGATGTTCATACTTTTTGCCCTCAACAGGTACTTGGTCTACTTTTTACTACATACCAGTTACCTAGAAAATTGCTCAGTAAATATGTTGCCAATAATGACTTAATCAGCTCAGTATATTTTGTCATTATTTCACTTTATCCTTTGATTATAGAATCCATGATATTCTCAATTTTTGTAAAGGCACAAAGTAGATAATTAAATTTATTTCTTCTCCCCTTTATAAATCATTTCTCAGAGAATATTATTTCACCATCTTTTTGAGTGTTTTATTTACGTGCTTTATAAAAAATCAACTTTATTGAGGTATGATTTGTCCACAATGAAATTCATACACTTTAAGTGTATGAGTTTATGACTTTTGACAAACATATATAAATCTCTGAACCACAGTGTCAGTCAGGCTATGCAACATTTCCATCTCCACAGAAAGTTTCTTTGTGACCCTTGGCTCTCCTTCTACTTTCCTCTCTTGCCACAGACAACCACTGATCTGATTTCTATTTACAGTTAGTTTTCTTTGCTCTAGAATTGTAAGACAGTAATTTCTCTGACTTATTTAAACATTATTCTTTAATTGTTTAAGTATATTTGTAGTGACTCCTTTTAACTATCAGTATGCCAAACCTAATACCCAGGCCATCTCAGTGTTGATTTCTATTAGCTGTTTTTCTTATTGACTATAGATCACATTTTCTTATTTCTTTATATGTCCATTATTATTATTATTAGCATATTGGATATTGTTGATAACAGAATAGAAAGTGTGGATTCCCTTACCTTCCTCTGAAAATCATTGATTCTTTTTCTACCAGGTAATTTATTTATTGGCTAATCATGTTGAAATTTATATGCTTGGTTTTATACTTTCTTAGTGTGACTCTATGGAAAACTCAAGATATTTCAGAATCCCTCTAAATTGTTGAGACTGAACTTTCAAACTCATTCTCCTCTGGGTATCTTGTCAGAACTTGAATTTAGGCTCTGTTAAAATTGATATAGAGTAGATTTTAGTATAAGGCAGAGGTCAGCCAATAACAATTCATAGACCAAATTTGGCTGGCTGCTTGTTTTGTAAGTAAAATTTTATTGAAATATGGCCAGGTTTATTGGTTTGAATATTATTTATGGCTGCTTTTGCACTACAATGGCAGAGCTGAGTAGTTGCAATGAGGTATATTACATATAAGCCTAGAATATTTATTATCTGGCCCTTTACAGAAAAAGTTTGTCACCTCCTGGTCTAGGGCATAGTCTTTACTCTTAAATCATATTCTTTCTAGTGTTTCAGTTGGATGCTGAGGTGCTACCAAAGTGCGAACAGCCCTCACTCCATCAGAGCAGGCACTCCTGTGGCTTCTCCCATAGTGTGCTTCAAACAACAGACTTTAATTTGAAAAATGTTTAATTCTGGAGAGCAAAAGCTCTAAAATATGCTACTAAAGTTGATACAGACGTATTCATGTCAGTATTTACAGAAAAACTACAAAAAGGATATAAGTGGATAAAAAGTATATTAAACACTGAGGCCAAAAATGTAAGATTCTGTTGTTTGGCACTGGGAAGGTAAATAAGAATAACACAGTTCCTATGTTTAAAGACTTAATAAAGGTCATAAGATAGATAAATAATAGGTCTTGTTTAAACAAGATGGATAGCAATAAAAAGATTTTGGAATTTTTAATTTTCATTACAGGAATTTTCTTGATGAAATGTAAAAAAATGTCTTAAAACATGTTAGCAATGCAATCAGTAATTTTATAAGCGTGCTTATTGTTCCCATGGATAATAATGCTCTTCAAATCTCTCTTCAAAATAGCATACATTTGGTGAAATGCAAAGATCTACAGCAGTAATGTTTGTCATACTGATGTTTTTTTATATTTTAGGTACTCTGGGGGTGCAAAGGATTTTAGCACCTGTAGCTTGGATGACTTTAAACATTTTGCTTCACATTCTGGCCTTAACTGTCTTCATAATATCCTTCCTGATACACCAGTTTACAAACAGAGGAAGGTATGTGGCAATGGAGTCTTGGAAGCAGATGAACAATGTGACTGTGGCACTCTTGAGGTTAGTAGAAAGTTTTTCAAAGATTTTCCATTGCCTATATATGTGTATAGTAGTTGGAAAAGATGATATAGACCTTGTCTTTTAGGAAAATGAACTTGTAAAAGATCGTTGGGGAATACGGAAGCCTTTAGGTCTCCTGTTTGCTATTTTCTGAAGTGCAGAGCAAAGGTTCTTTAAATAATGTTTTGATTTCCTCAAATATTACCTTATTACTTTCTTTAGTGTATGCTTCAGCTCCAAATTTATAATTAGTTATCACAAATAGTGTCTAAGGAGTTGAAGAAGTATGCCTTTAATAATAAGCAGTAACAAAAACAGACAAGAACATCTAAAGACTATAGACTATTACCAATGTGATAGAAAAATGCATAGTTTGCTAAAATAGGGAGAAAAAGTTTTGTATTGACAGGTGGTGCCAATTTAAAATATTTGAAAATTAATTCTGTCACTTGTATAAAATATAAAAATATAGACGAGTTTAAGAACATATTTAATAAAGACACTTCTAACAAAGTACTTGAAAAAATATAGAACTAAGATCAAATCAAAACAAAGATGAGAGATGATAGAGAAGGTGTTGACAACAAAGTGAAGTAGTCATATGAAAACTGTCAGAGATGGTACTTGTAAAATATGGAATATACTACACATGTAAATATATATTAAAATTTAAAAAATATATATTATATACAAATATATATATTTATATATGCTACATATATAATATTAAGTGGCACTGGAACACATCTAATAGAAGAAAGAAGCCAGAGCAGAGTTTACTCTTAAAAAACTGCAGCCGGAATAGGTAAGAATTGTGAAATTATGTCTTTCTAGCCTAAGGGTGCTCCTCCACCTCCACAGCTGTGGCCGAATTAAATGGCTGTGGAAAACTGCAGCCCTCCTGACTCAATGTGGCAGAGAACAGAGTTCAGAGATGAGAGCCACTAGAAACTTAAGGAGAAAAACCTGAAAGTGAGAGAATTGTGAAAGTTTAAGTCCTAAAATCTGATTATTAACTGTATAAATATGCATGGACCAGAAATACTCCATGGGGCAGAAAAGAATGGTGAGGCCCTTGAAAGACACATGTGTACCAGGTGAGCTCTGTGAGTTTGATGGGTATTTTTAAGAGAATATTTCTCAACTACATGCAACTCAGGCAGCAGAAATCTGATGACTTATTAGTTTCAGATATCGGAATATAGAGCCTGAGACTGGAACTGCAATTGGAAATTAAAGAGGAATCTTCAGAAACAAGGAAACTGCAGAAGATTGTATTCTGAAATCTAAGTGCTATCTCTGCCTAAATCCTTAGCTGAATGCTACATTATATCAGGGAATCAAGCTAAAAGTTTAGCAGCTCGCAGCCGTATGAGTTGAGCAGAGGTAGCTGCTGCACACTGTGGGGGAGACAAAGTTTACAGTTTATTCCCAGGCAACTTAATTCCCTGCAAGGAAAGCAAGTCTCTAGAATGACACAGCTGGATACAGTCATTGTATCATGTTATCTATAATGTCCAACTTATTAACCAAAAATTACTAGACATTCAGAGAAACAGAAAAGTGTGAACAGCATTCAGGAAAATAGGCAGTTAAGGAAAACTGACTCTGAGAAGTCCAAGATATTGTATTTAGCAGATAAAGACTTCACAGTAGTTATTTTGAATGTTTTAAGAGAATTAAAGGAAATTATGCTCAAATAATTTAAGGAAAAATTAATATAATGAGTGAATAGTTTGGGATCTCAACAGATAAATGATTCTATTAAAACATATAAAAACATATAAACTTAAAGTCTAGAACTGAGAAGTACAATAACTGAAATGAAAAATTCATTGGATGGGCCCAAAAGCAGATGAGAGATGTCAGAAGAAAGAATTAACGAACCTAACAGTAGAACAATAAGAATTATATAATCTATAGAGCAGAGAGAAAAAATGTTGAAGAAAAATGATCAAAACCTCAGGGACTTGACAGGAAATGTAAGTAGCCCAATATACCTGTAATTGGATTTCAAGATAAAGAAAAGAGAAGTGTGGCAGAAACAAAATATTTTTTAGGAACAATGCTTATTATTTTCCGTATTTGAAGAAAAACATTTACTTACATATCTAAGATGCTCAGATAACTACAAGTAGATAGAGGCAAAGAAAACCAATTCTATACACAGCAAAGTAAAACCTCCCAAAGCCCCAATATAAAGGAAAACCTTCATTGCAGCCTAAAAGTAGACACATTAGATATGCGGTGCAATGATACAAAATGTAGCTGACTTCTTATCACAAATAATGGAGGTCAGTAGACTTTAGAATGACACACGTGCTGAAAGAAAAAAAAGTCAATGAAAAAAATTCTATACCCAAAGAAATTATCCTTTAAAATGGAAGCAAATAAAGTTAATGAGAGAATATGTCACCAGTAACTTGCCCTACAAAAAAATTCTAAGAATTTGAAATTTTTCAGGCTGAAAGGCCAAGGCAGTAGATGATTGTTTGATCTACAGAAAGAAAGATGAGCACAAAAAATGGTAAATATGTGGGTAAATATCAATAATTATGTTTATGTTTTCTCTTTTCTGCTCTTTATTTGACTGTGCTATATACATGTACACATATGTAAATATATATACACACTTATATACTATGCATTCATATATAAATACACATGCATATATAAATATGCATACACATGTACATAGATATGTGTATATTTATGTACATATAAGAACATGTGTATATATATGTACAAATGTGTATATACATTTAGACACAGATACATATATACATACACATATACATGTATATATACTTATCTGTATCTGTATAGCTACGTTATGCAATAACAATGATAGCACTAAAGATGGAAGTGTAAATTGAGATAAATATTGCAGAGTTTCTATAATTTACCTGAAAAAAAATCAGTATTAACTCTAAGTGCATTATGTACTTTAAAAATACCTACCGTAAATATTAGAGCAAATATTGAAAAATTATGCAAAGAGATATAGCTAAAAAATCAATAGAGAAGTCAAAATGAAATGCTGGACATACTTCATACACAAAATAAGGCAAGAAAGGAAGAATCTTGGAACAAAAATAAGACAAGGAAAATAGGAAACAAACAGCAAAATGACAAATTGAAATACACATATTAATAATTATATTAAATGTAAACAGGTAAAACACTGATCAAAAGGCACACATTGTCAGACTAGATAAAAATCAAGAATCAATTACATGCTATCTGTAAAGGATACATTTTAAGCCCAAATGCCCTGTAAGGTAGGAAAAGAAAAGAATGGAAAAGGGTATAACAAGCAAACAGTAAATATAAGAGAACTGTAGTGACTATATTAGTATAAAGAGTAAACAAAGAGATATAGTAATCTTTTAAAATGATAAAAAGGTAAATATATAAAGAAGATATAACAACAATAAATATACATTTAAATTTATAAAAATATATCATATTTACACACAAACACATACACATGTTAGATCTTCAAATTTCATGAAGCAATCACTGATAAAACTAAAGGGAGAAAGAGGCAAATCCACTATTGTATTTGGAGGTTTACTTCGGATCTCTCAGCAATTGATAGAACAACTAGACAAAAAGTGAGTAAGGATGTAGAAGACCTGAAGAATACTATCAACCACCTTAATATAATTGATATTTACTGGCTACTATATTTAATAGCTAAATAAAAACATTCTTTTCAAGTGAACTTGGAATATTCATCAAGATAGAGTATATTCTGAGCCATGAAGTCAGTCTCAACATATTTATTTTGCATTGAGAATTAAATTAGAAATCAAGAATAATAAGATATCTTGAAAAGCCCCCAAATATTTGGAAAATAAGCTATCACTTCTTAATGGCCCATGACTCAAAGAAGAAATCACAAAGGCAATTAGAATATATTTTTAACAGTATGCAAATGAAAACATATCAAAACTTATGAGCTTCAGCTAACACAGTGTTTTGAGTAAACTGTAAAGCTTTAAATGCTTATAATAGAGAATAAAAAATGTCTGAAGTAAATTATTTAGGATGCTACTTTAGGGAACTAGAATATTAGTCTAAATTAAATGCAAAATAAATAGAAGGAAGTAGTCATAAAATAAAAGCAAAAATCTGTGAGGTAGAAACCAAAGAATGAAAATCAATGAAAATAAAACTGGTGCTTTGGAAAAAATTAATCTACTTAATAGACCTTTCGCTGTGCTGATGAAAGGAAAATGAGACAAAAACTAATAATATCAGGAAAGAAAGAGGGCACATTACTACATATTCTACGTATATTAAAAATAAATATTAAAAAATACATAAATAAATTTTGCAATTTAGGTAAAATTGGCAAGTTTCTTAAAGGACTCAAATTATCACAAATGATATAAGGAGAAAATTTGAACAGCTCTATATTTAGTGAAGAAATTAAATTTGTAATTAACATATTTTCACATAGAAACACCAAACTCATATTACTTCACTAGTGAATTTTATCAAACATATATGGAAGAAATAATGCCATTATACATGAATCTTCTGATAATAGATGAAAGAGGCATTTTGCAACTCATTTCATAAAGTGAGTATTGGTCTGAAGTCAAAACTAGACAGGAAAATTAAAAGAAAAGAAAATCACACCAATATTCCTCATAAACAAAATATAAATAGTTTAACAAGTCTTGATCAAATAGGGTTTATCCCAGGAATACAAGGTTGTTTTAACATATGCAAGTCATTTAGTGTAACTCACCATAATAACAGAATAGTGGAGAAAAAAAAGCATTTGAGAAAATTTAGCACCAATTCATTATAACCTCTCCCAGAACTGGAGGAGTAGAAGAGAACCTCCTCACTCTAATAAAGTACATCTCTGAAAAAACTACAACTATCGTCATACTCACTAGTGAAAGACTCAATGTTTTCCCTTAATATCTGGAGCAAGGCAAAGATGTTCATTCTCACCACTTCCTTCAACATTGTAGTGGATGCTACAGCCATTGCAGTAGGACAAGATAAAGAAAGACATATGCTTTGAAAGGAAGAAGTAAAATTGTCTTTAATCAAACTCAATTTGGCCACGTGACTAGAGAATCCTAAGCAGTCTCCCCCCAAAAGCTACCAAAACTAATTAGTTGAATGCAAGTCACTGGATACAAGGTAAATCTAAAACAATTCAAACGGATTTCTATGTATAAGCAATAAACAAACAGAACATGAAACAAAAAGTACACTTCCATATACATTGTTTCAGAAAACATGAAACATATATACAGAAATTTTAACAGAATATGTGCAAGATCTGTAAAATAAAATCTTAAATTGCTCAGAGAAATGAAAGAAGATTGGAAGAACGGAGACATATCCCAGTTTCATGGATTGGAAGACACAATATTATTAAGATTTTAACTCTACATACTTTGGGCTATACATTCAACACAATCCCAGTCTAAACACACTGATGTTTTGTACAAATTGACAAACTGATTCTGCAATTTATATGGAAATGCAAAGGACCCGGAATAGACAAAGCAATTAAAAGAAAAAGAAGAAAGGTGGAGCACATACACTGATTTTCTATAAATTTCAAAATTTTCTATAAGGATATGATAAAGACAATGTGATATTGACCAAAACATAAATACATAGCTTAATGGAACAGTATAGAGAATCCAGAAATAAAATGATATTTATGTGGTCAATTGATTTTCTGCCAATATAATAAGGCAAGTCAATGGGTGAAGAAAATCTTTTCAACAAAAGTTTTGTGTGAATTGGATATCCATGTAATTAAAATAAACCTTGACTTCTCACCACACAATTAACTTGAGAATTTTGAGATGATGGTGGCGTAGGAGGACTCTGAACTCACCTCCTCTCGTGGATGTAACAAATCTACAACCAACTGTGGAATGATTACATATGAGAGAGGTGTGAAAACTAGATGGAAAGAACCCCCACAACAAGGGACAACACTGACAGAGGGGGAAGAGGCAGAAATACACCCGGGTAAGGAAAAGAAGCACATCCTAGCCACGGTTCTTCATGACTGGGAGCAATTGTAAAGGTAAGAAGCTTTTCCCAGAGGAGTGGAGATATCTGAGCAGGAGAGCTGTGACACAGTAGGCATCCCAGCTTTTGAATTCAGCATAACTGAGATGAGTTCCCATGACACTTGGCTTTACTAGCTTTGAAAACCAATGAGAGAATACACCCAGAAAAACTATTGAACTTCAGAGAAAGAAAAGCTCTTAAAGGGCCCATGCACAGATTCACCTGTTCCGGAAACCAACACAAAGACACCAAAAAGAAAGCTTCAAAGTTCTTTGGTAAAAGAGACTCACTTGCTAAGCTCTGAGAACACCTCAGAGACGCAGGAGGCAGCTGGTCCCACCTCCCCAGGGACTGAGACACTGGCGGTGGCCATTATTGTGACCTACTTCAGTCATGCTCACACGAACACTGGCAGATACCATTGGATTTCTTCTTCTGACTTGTTAATGCAGGAGTTTGCCGTGCCCACTAGATCACCAATTTAATCCAGCTCAGCCAGGCAGACAACCACCCCAGGACTGGTCCCACCCACCAACAAGCCCTTGGGGAACTTGTGGGCCCATATGGGTGGAGTTTGTGGGGTCTCAGCTGTGAGGCGAGTGGGCCTGCCTTGGTGGAGCATGTGTGTGAGTCAGGCCAGTGTTGGAAGGATGTGTGGGCCTGTAGGCAGTGGGGCATGTCAGCTGCAGCAGACTTGTACTGCTGGCCATCTATAACAGCTGCAAAAGGGATAAGCCCTGCCTTTTAACCCCTGAAATGATTGTGTGCTGCCATGCCTAGGGCCAGCCCCACCCATCTTGCTGCTGAGAGAGCTGACAATAGCCTTGTACCACAAGGAGCCTCACCAGAGGCCTGCAGCAATTGTGAGCCCATGAGCCTGGCAACCAGTCACACTGGGGGCCTTGCAAGCAACAGTGCAAGAGTTTGCTCCACCCAATAAAGTGACTGAGGTGACTGTAGCAGCCACACATGGCTGAGCCTCACAACCAGCAGCTGAGGGGCTAGCCTAGCCTACCCATGTACCTGTAACAAGAGCAACCCCATCACAAAAGAAGGACACATGTAGCCCACACACAGGACACTCCTGGAACATTTGGAAGAGGAGATGAGAGGGAAGCACGTTGCTGAGCCTCATAAGGCATCTCTTACAGAAGGCCACATTTCCAAGATTGAGATATGTAGCTGATCTACCTAATACATAGATATAAGCACAGAAAAGCAGGGAAAATGTGGAGACAAAGGCATATACTCCAAATAAGGGAACAGGATAAATCCTCAGAAAAAGTACTAAACAAAAGAGATAAACCATCTACCTGATAAAGAGTACAAACTGTCATAAGGATGCTCAGTGATCTTGGGAGAAGAATAGATGAACACAGTAAGAACTTCAACAAGGAAAATATAAAAGAGAACCAATCAGAACTGAAGAATGCAGTAATGGAAATGAAAAATTCACTAGAGGGAATCAACAACAGAGTAGATAATACAGAAGAATGGATCAGTGATCTGGATGGATGAGCAGAGGAAATCACCCTAGCTGGATAGAAAAAAGAAATATTAAAAGGACTTATGTAAGTGGGAAAGAAAAGACCACAAATAGGAATAAGAAAATTATCAAAGAAGAAATATCACCAATAAATGCAAATATACAGTAGAGGTAGTGGATCAACCATGTATAAAGCTAGTGTTATGGTAAAAATACAAAAGGACTAAAAATATATATCTCCATTATAACATCAAGGGATACACATACACAAAGGAGTTTGAGTATGGTATCAAAAACAAAATGTAGGGGAAGGGGAGTAAAAGTATAAGGCCAACTTAAGAGACAACTGATTTAATATGGATTGCTGTTTATGTAGGTTATTATATATGAGCCTCATGATAATCATAAACCAAAAAACTATAATAAATATGCAAAAAATAAAGAGAAAGCGACCCATATAACACTAAATAAAGGCATCAAGTCACAAAGGAATAGAGCAAACAATGAAGAAAGGAGTGGAGAAAAACTACTAAAACACCCAGAAAAAGTAACAAAATGGCAATAAGTCCATACTTATCAATAGTTAATTTAAATATCAATGGACTAAAAGTTCAAATAAAAATGCATAGTGTGACAAGTTGGATAAAAAACAAAACCCATATATATGCTGCAGACAAGAGACACGCTTCACACCTAAAGACACTCACAAACTGTAAGTGAATGGATGGAAAAAGATATTCCATGCAAATGGAAACAAAAAGAAAGCTGGGGTAGCAATACTTATATCAGACAAAATAGACTTTAAAATAAAAACTGTAGGGGCTAGCCTAGTGGCACAGCAGTTCAGTTTGCACGTCTGGCTTTGGCAGCCCAGGGTTGGCCTGTTTGGGTCCCAGGTGTTGACATACACACTGCTTGTCAAGCCATGCTGTGGCAGACATCCCACATATAAAGTAGAGTATAAATTAGCTCAGGGCTAGTCTTCCTCAGCAAAAAAAAAAAAAAAAGAGAGAGAGCTTGGTAGCAGATGTTAGCTCAGGGCTAATATTCCTCAAAAAAAATATGTAGCAAGAGACAAAGAAGGGCAGTACATAATGATAAAGGGAACAATCCAACAAGAAGATATAACACCAGTAAATATATAAGCACCCCAATGTAGGAACATCTAAATATATTAAGCAATCATTAACAAACATAAAAGGAAAAATGGACTGTAACACAATAATAGTAGGGGACTTTACCACTTCACATATGTCACTGGTTAGATTATCCAAACAGGAGGTCAATAAGGAAACATTGACCTTAAATGACACATTGGACCAGATGGACTTAGTAGATATATACAGAACATTCCATCCAAAAACTCCAGAATGCACATTCTTTTCAAATGCCCATGGGACATTCTCCAGGATGGCTCACACATGAGAGCATTAAACAAGTCTCAATACATTTAGGAAGGTTGAAATCATACCAGGTATCTTTTCTGACCACAATGGGATAAAGCTAGAAATCAACTACAAGAAGAAAACTGGAAAAGTCAGAAATATGTGGAGATTAAACAAAATGCTACTGAATGACTATTGGGTCAATGAAGAAATCAAAGGAGAAATTAAAAAATACCTGGATACAAAGGAAAATGAAAATAAGACATGCCAAAGTTTATGGAAGACAGGAAAGGCAATACTAAGAGGGAAGTTTATAGCAAAACAGGCCTACCTCAACAAACAACAAAAATCTGCAAGAATCTAACAATACACCTAAAAGAACTATACAAAGAAGAATGAACAAAACGAAAATCAGCAGAAGGAGGAAATAAAAATAAAAATCAGAATGGAAATGAACAAGAGATTAAAAAGAAAATAGAAAAGATCAATAAAATTCGGAGCTGCTTCTGTGAAAAGATAGCAAAATTGACAAACCTTTAGCTACACTCACAAAGAAAGAAAGAAGGCTTGCATAAATAAATTAGAAATAAAGGAGGAGAAATTATAATGATACCACAGAAATGCAAAGGATTATAAGTGAATTCTATGGAAAGCTATACACCAACAAATTTGGTAATCTAGAAGAAATGAATAAATTCTTAGAATCATGTAACTTTCCAAAACTGAATTAAGAAGCAATAGAGAATCCGATTAGACCAATCACTAGTAAGGAGATTGAAACAGTAATAAAAAATCTTCCCCCACCCCTCAAAAAGAAGTCCAGGACAAGGCAGCTTCCCAGGTGAATTTAACCAAATATTTAGAGAAGATTTAATTCCTATCCTTCTCAAACTCTTCCATAAAATTGAAGAGGAGGGAATGCTTCCTATCTCATTCTACGAGGCCAGCATTACCATGATACCAAAACCAGACAAGGACAACACAAAAAAATACTGAAAATTACAGGCCAATATCAATGATGAACATCGATGCAAAAACCTGCAACAAAATACCAACAAATCAAATGCAACAACAATACACCAAGATCCAGTGGGATTTTTTCAGGGATGCAGGGAGGTTTGAACATCCACAAATCAATCAACATGATACACTACATTAGTAAAATGAAGGAAACTAATCACACGATTATCTCAATAGATGCAGAGAAAGCATTTGAAAAGACACAGCATCTAATTATGATTAAAAAACACTGAATAAATTGGTACAGAAGGAAATTACCTCAATGTAATAAAGGTCATATATGACACCACCACAGCCTACATCATGCTTAATGGTGAAAAAACTATCCCTTTAAGAACCCGAAAAAGACAAGGATGCCCACTTTCACCACTTTTATTTAATGTAGTATTGGAAGTCCTAGCCAGAGCAATCAGGCAAGAAAAAGAAGTAAAACAGATCCAAATTGGAAAGGAAGAATTGAAATTGTCACTGTTTGCAAATGAAATGATTTTATATGTAGACAACCCTAAATAATCCACAAAAAAAACTGAGGAATAATAAATGAATACAGCAAAGTTGTAGCATACAAAATCGGCATACAAAAATCTGTTGCATTTCTATATTCCAAAAATGAACCAGCAAAAAGAGAAATTAAGAATACAGTCCCATTTACAATTGCAACCCAAAGAATAAAATACTTTTATTTATTTATTTGGTATCAATTTAACCAAAGAGGTGAAAGACCCCTACACTATAAAACATTTTCAAAAGAAAACAAAGAAAATAGAAAGAAATGGGAAGACATTCTTTGGTCATGGATTGGAAAAATTAATGTAGTTAAAATGTCCATACTTCCTAAAGCAACCTACAGATTCAGTGCAATCCCTATCAATGACAATTTTTCACTGATATAGAACAAAGAATCCTAAAATTTATATCGAACAACAAAAGACCTGAATAGCTTAAGTAATGCTGAGAGGAAAAGAATAAAGCTGGAGGTATCACATTCCCTGTTTTCAAAGTATACTGCGAAGCTATAGTAATCAAAACAGCATGGTACTGGTACAAAAACAGACACCTCAATCAATGGAAGAGAACTGAGAGCCCAGAAACAAACCCACATGTTTGTGGATGCTAATTTTTTTGCAGTAGAGTCAAGAACATACAATGGAGAAAGGAATAAATGGTGTTGGGAAAACCAGACAGCCACATGTAAAAGAATGAAAGTAGACCATTATCTTAACACCATGCACAAAAAATAACTCAAAATGGATTAAAGACTTGAATGTAAGACCTGAAACTATAAAATTTCTACAAGAAAACATAGGCAGTATGTTCTTTGACTTCAGTCTTAGGAGTATCTTTTTGAATACCAAGTTTCACTAGGCAAGAGAAAGAAAAGAAAAAATAAAGAAATGAGACTACATCAAACTAAAAAGCTTCTTCCAGCAAAGGAAACCATCAACAAAATGAAAAGACAACCTAACAATTGGGAGAAGATATTTTCAAATCATACATCTGATAAGGGATTAATATCCAAAATATATAAAGAACTCATATAACTCAATAACAAAAGAAACCAACCTATTAAAATGGGCAACGGAAATACAGACATTTTTCCAAAGAAGATATGCAGATGGCCAGAAGGCACATGAAAAGACATTCAACATCACTAATTATTAGGGAAATATAAATAAAAACTACAATGAGATATCACCTCACATCTGTCAGAATGGTGTAATTAACAAGATGAGAAATAAGTGTTGGAGAGGATGTGGAGAGAAGGGAACGCTCATACAATGCTGGTGAGAATGTAAACTTGTGCAGCCACTGTGGAAAATAGTATGGAGGTTCCTCAAAAAATTAAGAGTAGAACTACTATATGATCTAGCTATTCCACTTCTTGGTATTTATCCAATGAACATGAATACACTAAGTTGAAAAGATAATTTGCACCCCTGTGTTCATTGCAGCACTATTAACAATAGCCAGGACTTGGAAACACCCTAAGTGCTCATCAATGGATGAATGGATAGAAAAGATGTGGTATATATACAAAATAGAATACTGCTCAGTCACAAAAAAAAAGATGAAATCTTGCCATTTGTGACTATATGGATAGACCTT